>NW_026775473.1:0-90998 GCF_963259705.1 Myotis daubentonii
GTTTTCGGAGGAAAAGAAACCGGCTGTGGAGGAGGCAGAGGTTCCGGGCCAGGGTCTTTAGCCACCGTCGGGCCGGCGGGTGGGGGAGCATACGGGGGAGGCCTGACCCTGAGGAGTGCCTCCTCACTTGGACCCTGGAGAACAGGGGTAGTTTTGTCCTTCTGGGCCGAATCCAAGAGGACTGTCTGTCTTTGTCCCAATTTTCCCCTCAGGAGGCAAGCCGTCATCCACCGGGGTTTCTTGGACAATATGTCAACCTAAACCTGAATATAAGGAATTTGATTAGGATGCCCTGGGCGGCCGTATATGACATAATGGACCCGGTAGGCAGTGGTCAGATCAAAAGACCCTGCATCCGGCCACCCCTCCTGGAAAGTGGGCCACTCCCATTCACAGAATCGCTGTAAATCAAAAAGCATTAATATTATAACTTTTAAATCTATTTTAGAATTTTAGTTTTTTTTATTTTATATAGATTTTTATATTTATATTTATACATCAGATAGTTTGAGTTTTTGACTTCTATCAAATGTTTATTCAGAGTTTAAACAATCTAACCAATTTCTGACTAATTGTCTAAGGGAGCTCTATGGCTTCCCGGGAGGTGATTAAGCTCCCCTTCCACTCATTCAGAGTGGGCCTGATTGATAGGGGTTCGACGAAGATGACTGACCCTATCCCATTTGACAAAGACAAAGACAACAAAGGACAAAGACAAAATAAATTAGCCAAATGCAGCCTAAGGTTGCCCGGAACCTGCAGTTCGCTCCTTGAAGCCCTGAAAATTTTTCAAAAAACATTGCAGCAGGGTGTACCCGGAGGCAGACAACTTTTTGACAATAAACACCAAGACTAACAAATACCAGACAGACAAACCCAGTGCAGCCTACAGCCGCACAAACCAGGACCCCGGCCACCGTCCAGCAGGTCCAGGGGTCCCCAAAGGTGTGGAAGGAGTCGGCGAAGAAGGAATGACACGGAGACAGCTTTCAGTTGATCAGCAGCCTAGCCAGGATCTCTAGCCAGGATCTCCAGCCAAGTTCTGGTCTGGATCTCCAGCCAAGTTCTGTTCAGGATCTGCAGCGAAGTTCTGGTTAGGATCTCCAGCCAGGTTCTGTGTCCATGTTCTCTTGATAGGTTCTCCAGCCAGGTTTTCCAGGTTCTCCAGCCAGGTTCTGTAGCCATGTTCCCTCCCTAGGTTCTGACCAGGTTCTCCAGCCAGGTTCAGTCACCAGGTTCTAGACAGGTTCTCTTGCCATGTTCTATCCAGGTTCTGTAGCCAGGTTCTGTCTCTAGGTTCTTCAGCCAGGTTCTCTCCCTAGATTCTGTCTCTAGGTTGTGTGGCCAGTTTCTGTCCATGATCTTTTGCCATGTTCTCTCCAGCGAAGTTCTTCTGTCTCTAGGTTCTGTATAGGTTCTGTGTCTAGGTTCTGTGTCTAGGTTCTGTGTCCTGTTGTCTTGTTACATCTCTATTTATACCAGTTGATTCCAATCCTATCAATCTCTATTCCAAAGGTTAGGGCGTTTCTTATCTCCATTCCAGGGAGTAAAGATTATGTAGCTTAAGCATGATTGTTCGTAGTTAAAGTGATTAATTATTCGCCTGGCACTGAGTTAAGGGGTTTTATTCCCTCCCTAACTTCAGGGGAAAATACCTACCAGGGGAAACAACCTTTCTCAGAGAGGTGACCTTGGTAAAAACACATAGTGCCAAGAAGGTGAGCAAACATATTAAGAACAGTATGCCATATATGCCAGGTCCCTTGAAACAGCAAGGATGGACAGGCTCCTGGCACGGGAGTATCGCTGCGTCAAGCCCTCCATATAGGTCCTTCCATGGGACGTCCCAATTCCTGTTTAACGACCGGTCCTTACCTCTCGCGAGAGCCCAGGTGGCTCGGTTTCTGAATTGAAAGTTTGAGTGGAGTGGAGGCCTCCTTGGTAGTCGTTCTCCACAGGTGTGGGGTATCTCACTGAGTACCCGGGCGACAAGTGGGGGAGAGCCTCCTGCCTTGAATAGGGGGTCCCTCTATCAGACGTGCAGGTCTGATAAACCATTTATTTTCTTGAAGATCATGCAAGGGAGGTGGGAAATTGAGAGAGGTGGAGGCATCTGGGTAGATGGCTTTGAACGGAGAAGTCCTCTAATCAGCTGCATCCGGCCCACCACCACTGTCCGGGCACCTCAAGCAGAGGCCCTTCCCCACCCCTGAGCCCCTCTCCCTGGACAGTCCCCTTACATCACAATCTACTTTAACTTTGGACTGAAGCAAAGTGAGAGATACTTTGAGATGATTGCAACAGGGAAGCCGGGGTTCGAAGCAGTGGTTCGAGTCACACCCTTCTGGGTTTGGGACCCCTTTCCAGAAATGTAACAGCTGTGTAGACCTGGGAAAGTACTGGAACTCTCAAAGTCTCTGTTTCCTCATCTGTAAACTGAAATGATCGTGCCTACCTCATAGGGCGTGGTGGGGCTTAAGTGAAACAACACCTGTTATGTGCACTGCACTCGGCACAGATGCCCAGTGAGAGACTGTTGCTGTTGGTGTTATTCCCATCACCCCACCTGGCTAGATGTGCAGCTCGGTGATGTTCCTGACACAGTCTTTGCCATGTTTCCATAGCTGAAGAAGAATTTTCACCAAACTGAAGAGGATGCTGGAAAGTCTGACACAGCCTCCTGGTAAAAGGACAATGGGGAACACTTCCGTGGCCCTCTAAGGGGTGTCAAATGTGGAGGCTGGCCTGTCCTGCCTGCTCTCAGTGAGGGGTGAGGGCTTATCTGCTCTCCCCCTCCATCCATCAACTGCCTCAGGCACCCAGATGATACCAGTTCCACTCAACCCCCTTTCCTCACACCGACCAATAAGTAGCTGGGCCACAGATCCCACTGAACCCAGTGAGTTGGGTAGGGAAGGGTGGGCGTGGCAAGGTGAGTGCCCCTGGGAGTAGCCACTTCCTTCATCTGAGAATCCAGCTTACCAATCCTCCCAGCTAAGAAGGCCCAATACTTGAAATTTAGACTTGTTTCTCCATTTTGACATTTAATGGTGATTTCACGTAAAAAAAGAAAAGTTTAGTCCTAACTGGTCTGGCTCAGTGGATACAGTGTCGGTGTATGGACTGAAGGGTCCCAGTTTAGATTCTGGTCAAAGGCACATGTCCGGGTTGCAGGCATAGTCCCCAGTAAGGGGGCATGAAGGAGGCAGCTGAGCGATGCTTCTCTCATGATTGATGTTACTGTCTCTCTCTCCCTCTCCCTTCCTCTCGGAAATCAACAAATATATATTTAAATAATAATTAAAAAATAAAAGTTTAGAGCCAGAAAAATATGGCAAATTATTCCATGCATGTTTACATTTTACCCAGGAACCTCTCATCTCCTAAAAATTTTTAACCCGAAATCTCGATTCTACCCATCAAACAAAGCCACTTTTATTAATGATCTTTTTTAATAGACTTTATTTTTCAGTACAGTATTAAGCTCACAGCCAAACTGAGCAAAGGCACCGAGTTTCCATGCATCCCACCTCACACCCATGGCCTCCTCACTGTCAACATCCAGTCTAACAACCTTCTGTAATGAGCATCTCCAATAAAGTGCTGTCTGCAGGGCAGACTCTTCCCCGCCGCCCCCCATAAACCTCACAGAATTGCTTGCCTTATGTATACAGTCACATTCTCACCTGGCAAAAAAATTAGGGGAAATGTTTCTGTTCTTGATAAAGCCATTATTCAACAAAGGTACAATTTTGCCTTCTTGGCTTTGAATTCAACTTTTTCTCCAAAGAAATTATTTATTTTATAACAATGCTCTTTGGAAGGTGGGGTTGTTTTTGTCCTTTGGTTTTCAACTGTGTTGTCCACATACATCCCCTGTAAGGGAGGAACCTCTTCCTTCCTTCTGCCTCTCAGACTCAGCACCCATCTCAGGTGCCCTTGCTGCCTTTGCTGCCATAGAGTTCCTTTCTTTCTGCTGCTTTTGGGTGATGATCCGGACTACTGCGTTCTGTACTTCATCTCTAATACACTCAAAAGCCATGACCCTCAGGGTTATGCCCACAAATGTTCTTTATATGGAATAACCAAATGTCCTAAACTTAGTCTATTCATTCACACCTACTCTCCCCTTTCCAGGAGAATGACCTGGAACCCCACCTGCCTGCTAACCTGCGCTGCCTCACAGTGTTTTCAGAAGCCAGCATGGGCTTCTCAGGTACACTGGGGATCTCCTGGAGGAAAGAGGCCATCACACATTTTTTTTCATGGCAGAGGTATTATTTGCATACAACAAAAGTCACCAATTCAAATGTATGATTTGATGTTTTAATAAATGTGTTTAATCATGTAACCAACACCTCAAGAATGATGTAGGACATTTCCATCATCCCAAAAAGCTTCTTCATGCTGCTTTGCAGTCCCTTTTCCCCAACCCCCACCCTGAAACCACTCCTCTTTTTGTCACTATAGGTTTACCTTTTCTAGAATGATATGTCAGTGGAATAAGATAGTATTTAATCCTTTGCGCGACTTGCATGCTTTTGAGATTCATCCACATTGTTGCATGTATCATTAGCTCATTTCTTTTTGTGGCTGAGTAGTAGTCTGCTGCATAAATAGATAATTTGTCTATCCACTCACCAGCTGATGAACATTTGAGTTGCTTCCAGCTATGAATAAAGCTGCTCTGAATATCTGTGGACAAATCTTAGTGTGAACATGTTTTGTTTTGTTTCTATCCTTAGTAATATAGAAGCAATCCAGGAGTAATCTAGGAGGAAAATTGCCGGATTGTATGACAAGTGTATGTTTAACTTAGAAAAAACGAAAACTCTAGCAAACAGTTTTCTAACATGATTGTACAATTATACAGACCTGTCAGCAGTAAATGAGAGTTCTAGCTCTTCTACATTCTCACCAACACTTGATAATGTCAGTCTTTTAATTTCAGCCATCCTAAAGTGTGTGGTTTTAATTCATTGTGTTTTTAATTTGATGTTGAGCAGCTATTCATGTGCTAATTTGCCACTAATGTATCTTTTTGTATAAAAGGTCTACTAAAATCTTTTGTCCATTTTGGGAAGGTTATTTGTTTCAAGGTTTCTTTCCATATTCTGAATACAAGTCCTTTGTCTGCAATATGCTTAATAAATATTCCCATTTTCTGGCTTCCCTTTTAATTTTCTTAACAGTGTCTTTTAATGGGCAAAAGTTTAATTTGAAGAAATCCAACTTAGTGATTTTCTCTTTTGTGTTATGTGTCCTATTTAAGAAATCTTTGCCTAACCCAAGGTCCCAAAGAATGTCTGCTATGTTTTCTTTTAGAAAATTTACATTTTAGCCCTTAAGTTAATGATTGCCTTCAGGCTGGTGTTTGTATATTATGTGAGGTAAAATTCAAGGTTCATTGTATTCCATCCATCCTGTTTTCCAGCCCCATTGTTTGAAAGTAGTATTATTCTTGTCTCATTAAATTACCTTGGTAGCTTCTCAAAATCAATTGATCACATATCTGTATATTTCGTTCTGAATTTGTTCTTCTGTTCTACACATCTACATGTCTATCCTTATGCCAGTACCACTCTATCTTGGTGACTGTAACTTCATAATAAATCTTGAAAACAGGTAGTATAAGTCTTTTAACTTTGTCATTTTCTTCTCCAGAAAATGTTCTCTTTTAGTCCCACTGTGTTTCCATATAAATTTTTAAATCAGTTTGTCAATTTCTACGAAAAAGAAAAAGAAAAGAGAACTAAGGGAGAAAGAGAGAGAAAGCCTGTTATCATGCTATGAAAAAAACTAACCTGAAGGACATTATGCTAAGTGAAGTAAGCCAAACATAAAAAGATTAAATATTGTATGATTCCACTTACAATGGGTACCTGGGATAGTCAAATTCATAGAGACCAAATACTTGCTGGTTGCTGGGGGCTGGGGAAGTGGGAATAGAGAGTTATTGTTTAATGGATAGAATTTCAGTTTGGGAAAATAAAAAAGGTCTGGAGATGATGAATGGTGGTTATGGTTGCACAACAATATGAATATACTGAACTGTACACATAAATTATTTAAAATGAAAATTTCCTGCCAAAACCAGTTTGGCTCAGTGGATAGAGCATCGGCCTGCGGACTGAAAGGTCCCAGGTTCGATTCCGGTCAAGGGCATGTACCTGGGTTGCGGGTACATCCCCAATAGGAGATGTGCAGGAGGCAGCTGATCGATGTTTCTCTCTCATCAATGTTTCTAACTCTCTATCCCTTTCCCTTCCTCTCTGTAAAAAATCAATAAAATATATTTTAAAAAAAATAAAATGAAAATTTCCTATATTATGTATATTTATCGCAATAAAAAATGTGTTACACTTTTTTTGTAAAAACATCTGCTTGGAATTTATTGCAACTTCATTGAATCTGTTGTTCAATCTAGAGAGGATGGTGCCTTAAAAATATCGATTTTTAAGTGTGGTATATTTCTTCATTTATTTAAGTCTTCTTTATTTTCTCTCAGCAACATTTAGTTTCAGTGCATAGGTCTTATCCATATTTTGTTAACTTCATCCCTATGTATCTTATACTTTTTGATGCTATTTCCAATGTTTACTTCTAGCGTATAAATATTATAATAGGTCTTTGTATATTGACTATGTATCCTGAGACCTTGCTAAATTTATTTATTTGGTTTAATAGCTTTTTTTGTAAATTCCTCAGCATTTTCCACATAGATGCTTATGTCATTTGTGAGTAAAGACATTATTACTTCATTCTTTTCAATTGGTATATATTTCATTTCTTTTCATTGAATTAATACACCAACTAGGACCTCAGTACAGTGGAATATAAGCGACAAGAACAGACATCTTTGCCTTGCTCCCAGTCATAGGATGAAATTCAATATTTCACCATTAAGAACAATGTTAGCGTTAGGACTTTTGTAGATGTCCCTGATGAGGTTGAGGAGATTTCCTTCCATTTCTAGTTTGCTGAGAATGGTTTTGTTTGTTTTAACCAGGAAAAGGTATTAAATTTTATCACATTCCTTTTCTACATCTATGGAGGATCATGTGACTTTTTCTTCTTTCGTCTGTCAAAATGGTGAATTACATTGAGTTTCAATGTTATACCAACCTTATATTCCTGGAATAAGACTCACTTGGTCATAAGTTGTGTGTGTTTTTAATGTATTGTTGGATTCATTTATTTGCCAAAATTTGCCACATTTTGTTACAGTGTCTATGTTCATGAGATATGTTGGTCTGTAATTTTCGTGTAATGTCTTTATCTGGTTTTGGTATCAGGATAATGATGGCCGGGAAATTTCCCTTTCTCTTCCATTACCTGGGTTGGTAAAGAATTGATACTATTCCTCCTTAAATGTTTGGTAGAATTTAACAGTGAAGTCATCAGGAACTAAAGTTTTCTTTGTGGGAAAGTTTTTAACTATCAATTCAATATTTTTCATCAATATAGGATTATTTCAAGTTAACTGTTTCTTCTTTAGGTAATTTGTGTATTACAAGAATTTATCCATTTCATCTAAGTTATTGAATCTATAGGCATAATATTGTTTATAATATTCCCTTTTCATAATTTTAAAGTCTGTAGAATCTATAGCAACATCTCCATGTTCATTCTTAATATTAGTCATTTGTGATTTTAATCCTTTCAAATGTATTGAGATTTGTTTTATGGCTCAGAGAATGGTCTATCTTGTTGACTATCAGAAGTGCATTTGAAAGGCATTTATACTGCTGGTTGTTGGGTGGAATCTACACTAATAATAGAGAAACATGCAAATTGGTGCCACTCTGCTACACCCACCAGCCAATCAGAGCAACTATGCCAATTAACCCCACAAAGATGGCTGTTAATTTGCATATGCAGGTGAAGGCTCTGGCGGGAGTCAAGACTGAACACTGAAGACTGAAGAGGCTTGGCTTCTCTGCTGCGGCCAGACCAAAGGCCTGGGTCCCAGGTGCCAGAGTAAAACCAGTGCAACAGCCAGGGGAAGGAAGGCCTATTGAACAAATCTTCATGCAATGGGCTTCTAGTGTTCTATAAATGTCAGTTAGGTTAAGTTGGTGGATAGTATTGTTCAAGTCTTCTTTCTTTTTATGGATTTCCTCTTTACTTGTGCTATAAATTAGTAAGGACCACATGTTGAAATGTCCACTATAAACTCTGAATTTGCCTATTACTCCCTTCAGTTGGGAAGCAGTCTTTGTTTTATGTATTTGAACCTGTCTCATTAGGTGCATACAAATTTATGGTGTTTGTGTCCTGTTGATGAATTGAATTCTTTGACATGTTGAAATATTCATCTTTATCTTTTTATTAATTTTTCTGAAGTCTAGTTTTTCTGATAGTAAAATAGCTTTCTTCCTTTCTTTCTGTTTTATTTTGGTTGTTGTTGTTGTTGTTTTTCTGTTTTTTTTGTGTTTTTTTGAGAGAGGAAGGGAAAGGGAGAAACATCAGTCTCCTTTATGACCCCTACTGGAGATCAAGCCTGCAACCATGTGCCCTGATTGGGAATTGAACCTGCAACCTTTGGTACAGAGATAACACCCAGCCTACTGAGCCACACCAGCCAGGGCAAAAAATAGCTTTCTTTCTATTAGTGTTAATATAATACATTTTTGCCATCTTTTTCTTTTTAACCTATTTGTATCCTCATATTTAAAGTGCATTTCTTACAGACAACATATGGTTAGGTCTTGCTTTTTCATCCAATTTAACAATCTCTGCCTCTTGATTCAAATGTTTAAACATTTGCATCTAATGTTTAATATGGACAATATGGTGGGTTAAGTCTACCTTCTTGATATTTGTTTTATCTGTTCTTTTGTTCCCTTTTCTCTTCTTTCTTATCTCTTTTTAGACTGTTCTTAATTATTCCCTATCCTCTCTACTGTGGCTTATTAGCTAAACCTTTTTTTTATTTATTTAGTAGCCTCTCTAGGGTTTATAATATACACTCTTAATTATCATAGTCTATCTTCAAATAATACACCACTCTATGTATAGTGTGAGAACCTTACAACAATATACTTCTAATTCCTCTTCCACACTTTGTGCTACTGTTGTCTACCTACAGCTTTGGCTGATTCAAGTGTGTGTAACCATGTGCATGACCAGTAGTCCCATAATACAGCACACAGGGCCCACCATATAGGGCAAAGAGAGAAATGGAATATAGTGTCCCATGTTAGTAATATTATTTAGGGAGAGACTGATTGCAGAGTCACAAATTAATCAGAACAGCCACCAACCAGCCTCATCCCTGGAGCGGGGTGTTCAAGCGGGGTGTTCAAGGGCCTTAGTTGCACCAAGCATTGGCCTTTTCTTTTTTTAATATTTTCTTTTTTTAAAATATATTTTATTGATTTTTTTACAGAGAGGAAGGAAGAGGGATAGAGAGTTAGAAACATCCATGAGAGAGAAACACCAAACAGCTGCCTCCTGCACACTCCCCACTGGAGATGTGCCCGCAACCAAGGTACATGCTCTTGACCAGAATCGAACCTGGGACCTTTGAGTTTGCAGGCCGATGCTCTATCCACTGAGCCAAACCGGTTAGGACAAGCATTGGCCTTTTATTTGCTGGATCACGGGAGTGTCTAGAAGAGGGTCAGGCATTGCCAGGGCTAAGACAGGGAGAGGGAAGGTGAGGCTCAGGACAGTAGTTATTTGCTAAGCAGTTTAGAAGTATTTCAGTATTTTAACACTGGTTTGCCATTCAGGTGCACACCAGCAGTGTACATGTCCTAGAGGTAGTGAAGTTTCCCCTATACATACTTCCTTATGGAGTCTCCAATATGTGTGGCATGTTTGCTACTATAGTGTGAGAGAATTCTCAGGGGCATGAGAAGAGGTTGATCCATCAGCAAAGTCAAGCACAGGAGGCAGAGCAGAAAGAAAAGAGCTTGCAAGTGTCTTATTAATCATAATCATGGCAGGTATTTTAGTACTTGCCATCGATCTCTAAACCTCTTCTCTACCGTTTGAGAGTGCGCTGTTATTCTCAATCTATAGATGAGGATTAGGGGGTAAGGAGATCAAGAATTTGCCCAGAGTCATATGGCAAAGAGCCTATATTGTATCTATGACTGACCCCATTGCTCCTTTTGATCAAGGGTTTTTTTCCCCTTCCAATATGTGAAGAATTTCGTCACTTAAAAGGGTTTAATCTGTACTAAATAGTGTTAGTAATACCAAATAAAGCCAAGGCTCATGCCTCATCTCTCTCTATGCCTGAAACCTGCATTAATTACCTTTCTCAGTCTAGAAGAGGAATCATGGCTTAAAGCTGGAGGAGCAAGATGGGTTACCAAGGCCCCATGCTTGTGGGAAATCCGCCTCATAAATTCGTAGCATTCAAGCAACCCAACCACAAATCCCTTAATTGGTGCCACAAGAGGTGATCCTAAGGCAGGACTTCCAGTCAATACTGTCCATGTGGAATGGGTAGCAGCTCTTTAAACTGGAAGTGGCTCCTGCCTTGTATTACTAAGCCAAAGGATTAAGACGAAAATGAGTTTACATTTTCTAATAGGCAGCATCCTTTCTCTTAGGTGGCCTTACTTGGTTTTTGAATGGGAAAGTGACTCAGCTTGCTCAATGAAGATGAATCCATTTGCAGCTTTTTAAGTCTGACAAATTATATTTTTTTCTTTTCTGGAAAGGAGCACTAAAAACAACTGGTCCCAGTCAAAATATACAAAATCTGTGAGGACATTCCGCAACACCAAACTCCCAAATCTGTGACCAGAGCAGTAAGTACAATCACTAATGTAATAAAACTAGTGTGGTTTAAAGGAGATTTTGTTTAATAATTAACACACTTGCTTAGTGTAGCAACTCAAAAGCAAAATACACAGAAAGAAACTGGCCTCATAAACATATTCAACTATGAATGGACTTTATTTTCTACTCTCAGAATTTAACATACTGTACACCAGAACTCTTGGCCCTTTATAAGCTCATAAACATTAAAAAAAAAAGCATCCTTAGTAGACTGTATGCACAGTTCTATAGTATTAAATTAGTATTTCTGTACTATAGAGTACATAGGTGACTCTATTTTTTTAGCTTTAAAAAATATTTTCTCAGTACCAATTCAAAATATTCTACCTCCAATTTGCCATTTGATAACTGATTTTCACTAAAAGTTTGAGATTATCCAAACAGTCTTACTCAAAAATGGCAAACAGATATCATTGACGGAGTTCCCTTTCTGACTTAATGTTATCAGTGCCCTAGGCTCTGTGCAGCAGCTGCCTTAACAACATAAACATTGACGTGACCATGTCAGCTTAAATAACTGAGAAGCTCCCTCCAATGCTTTTGCTCACAATGCCTTCTCTCTTGAACTTCAATAGCAATGTTTTCTGATGGCAGATTGGAGACACACCCATATTCGCCTCCTTGGGATGAGCAGATGGGGTACAGTGGACAGGAAGATAAAGCAAGGTCTCAGTTTTCCTCAGCTGATTCCAACTTCCTTGTGTTGATTGACTCCTGCAGGAATCAGGCATTTAATTGTCCAGCAGTCTTAATTTTAGGAGGTGCTGTGAGATATTTTCACTTCTTCGTGTGAAATCCAGCTTTGCAAAGTTGATCAATGCAGTGAATTTTGGTGTATAACCAAATGGCCTCAAGATATAATCAAATTTATTTATGAATTAGCTTGAGTTTAACAAAATGACAGGTGGTAAAGTGTTCAATTTTTTTTTTTTTTTTTTTTTGGATTTTATAAAGGAGTTCAGAGAACTCTGGTGGATATGAAGACTGCTACGAAATGACAGTTACTACCATGATGTCAGATTCCACTAAAAGGGCTCAAGTTAATAAATTGGTTTAACAGTGGTCAAGCCCTAGCCTTTTGGCCCAGTGGATAGAGCATCGGCCTGCGGACTCAAGGGTCCCAGATTGTATTCTGGTCAAGGGCATGTACCTCGGCTGCAGGCACATCCCCAGTAGGGGGTGTGCAGGAGGCAGCTGATCAGTGTTTCTCTCTCATTGATGTTTCTAACTCTCTGACCCTCTCCCTCCCTCTCTATAAAAAATCAATAAAATATGTTAAAAAAAAAAAAAAGCAGTGGTCAAGAGCAGGGATTCTAGGTCCTATCTTTGTTGTATTACTTGTATGTTAGGGAAATAACTAAACATCTCTATACCTAAACATCCTTAAACATTTATCACCCCTATCATTCAAGAATTATATTGAGCACTTTGGGATTCAAAGATCATCATGTATTTTACTTTCAAAAAAGTTTAAAACCTAGCTAGAGACAGTAGTACATAAGAAACAGTACATACTTACAATAAACTAGAGGCCTAGAGCACGAAATTCGTGCATGCGTAGGGCCCCTAGGCCTGGCCGGCTATCAGGTCCAATTGGGGTCTTCCTTCCCTGGCTGCTGGCTGCTAGCCATGCCCTTCCTTCCTCCTGCACCGCCCCCTTGTGATCAGTGCACATCACAGAGAGCGATCGAACTGCCAGTCTCCCAGTCAAACTCCCGAGGGGACACTTTGCATATTAGCCTTTTATATAGAGAGATGAGGTAGGGAGGAGGGGAACCCTGGAGCGAGATTGCCTGGATTGACATTCTAGCTGTACCACTTTCCTTGAGAAGTAGAGCAAGTTACCTAACTCATGAGCCTTAGGCTCTTCATTTCTAAAATACTGAGAATATTTACACCCGAATGTTTTATGAAAATTAAGTAAGTTTAATAGAAATATTTCATCAAAACCACAATGAGGTACCACTTTACACCTATTAGGATGGCTATTATCAAAAAACAAATAACACCAGAAATAACAAGTGTTGCAAAGGATGTAGAGAAACTGGATCCCTGGTATACTGCTGATGAAAATGTGAAAATATACAAACACTGTGGAAAACATTCAGATGGTTCCTCAAAAAATTAAACAATTACCTTATGACTCAGCAGTTACAGTTCTAGGTATGCATTCAAAGGATTAAAAACAGAGATTCAAGCAAATATTTTAGACCCATGTTCACAGTGGTATGGGAGGAACAAAAATTGTAAGGAACACATTTTCGTGCACAGATGAGTACACAAAATATGACATATACATACAATGAAATATTTAATTTTAAAAAGAAATTTTGACACACACATGGATGCACATTGAAGACATTATGCCAAGGGAAATAAGCCAAGCACAAATGCATAGACAGAAAGCAGAATGGTGGTTCTCAGTGGCTTTCAGGGCAGAGAATAGAGCGTTGTTGTTTAATGGGCACAGAGTTTCAGTTGGGGGAAGATGAACGCGTTCTGGAGATGGATGGTAGCACAACTATGGAAGGTACGTAATGCCACTTAAAAAATGTTAACTTTACTGTATATCTTATTTTTTGAGCCGAGCCAGCTCAGCCAGGTTCAGTGAGCCTGAGAGGGGGCAGTGAGGGATTGAGAAAAGACAAGAGAAAAAAAGCTGGGTCTGGGTAGGACGCTGTCCTCTCTGATCGAGAGCTAGAAACAGTGCCAGATCCTGTAAGCCACCTCTTTATTTTATAGCCAGATTCCATGAGGCAAAGTAAGGGCATGGTTACAACATTCTCCTGGGTTCCTTATCTACTCAATTACATGCACCTGAACTCTATCAAGCCCACATCACTCAGCCATGTGGGACCACAGGCTCAGACCATAGGTACAAGCTTACAACTACAGCTTTTGGCTATAACTGTGCTGGGGGGGGCTTTGCCCTCCAAGCTAGGACTTGCATGTGGCTTTCCCACGAGAGGACAGTGCCCTTTCATAGTCTGAGACTTGGACAGTCCAAACACTGTAGCTGCTCTCCAGTTTTTTAAAAAATGTTTTCATTAATTTCAGAGAGAGGAAAAGACAGGGAGTCAGAGGGAAAAATAGAAACATCAATGATGAGAATCATTGATTGGCTGCCCTCTGCATGCCCCCCACTGGGGATGTAGCCCACAACCAGGCACTTGCCCTGGCCAAGAATTGAACACTGGCCTCCTGCTTCATGGGTGAATGCTCAATCCCTGAGCCACATTGGCCAGGCTAACGTGTATTTTACAATTTTAAAAGCTCAGAACAGAGTCTGCCACGTAGTAAGTGCTCAATAAACATTAACTATCCTTAGGGCTTTTGAACGTGTTTGAGAGAGAAATATACACAGTAGATCGGAAATGTATGTGAGAGGATGTCATCTGATCTGGGACTTAGTGGATGAGTAAGATGGATAGCAGTTACAGTAATTAAAAACATCAGCCCTTTATGAATAAGAAGTCAGGTGTTAGGTGAAAGGGGTCTTCAAATGCTTGTCAAAATTTTAAATAAATTAATAGCTATTACATGCTAGGCATGGGGGTTATATAGATGAAGGAGTCTGAAACACAAATACGTAAGCATGGAAAATTAACATGTTCAAGGATCAAATACCTCTTACTTAATTCCACATTTTATAGGCCAGTTTGCAGTAGTTACTTAAAACTTTGGACTTCAAAGAACTCTGGTTATATCTTAGATCACCCGATTTTTCCATAACACCACCATTCCACTCACTTTTCACTTATTTTTCTACTAAAATCCCAAGTATACCTTTTAATAACTCAATGAAATGTACACTTATAATGGATGCATTTTCTTTTATGTAAATAGTAGCTCAATAAATTTCATTTAAAAAACAAAACAAAATGACAGTATATTTTTAAGAGTTCATTTAGAAAAAAGAAAATGACAATTTTTAATTAAAATATGAATACCTTATTTTTTTCACTTTTAAAAAATATGCTTTTATTGATTTCAGAGAGAGAAGGGGAAGAGAGATAAAAACATTGATTGGCTGCCTCTTGCATACCCCCTATTGGTGCATGTGCCCTGACCAGCAATTAAACCATGACCTCTTGGTCCATTATATGAATGCGCCACACTGGCCGGGTTGAATACCTTATTTTTAAGAAATTAATGTATTATGGATAAAGCTAATGTTTCTGTTGACCACCCTCCCAATCTTCACTGCCACCCATTATCTCTCCCATTTATACGGTCTCCCCCAAATCATCACTCCTGGCAGTGTGATATGGGTTCTTCTGAACCTTTAAGAATATATTTACATACATATATAACCACTGAAAATGTACAGTACTGTATACATCTTTCAGCAATTTGCTGTTGTCACTTAACATTATGTTTCTGAAATGTATCCATATTCATATAAATAAAGTTTATTTTTAAAATCTGATATAAATAATCTATTATATGACTATAGTGCATTTTATTTAGCCAGACCTTTCCCCTCCTGACAGATATTTAGGTTGCTTTTCTCTATTACAGCTCACCAGTGTAGTGTTAAATAGCAGTTACCACTGGGTGGCCATAGGAATGGGAGATGGTATTCTGAAAGGTTCAACGTTTTACAATGAGAATGCATTCATGTATTATTTTTATAATTTAAGTACTGATTTGAAGAATTTTCTGATACATAAATAATCAAAAAAGAAAAAAAAACAAAATTAGTAACAAGAAGCAGTCATCTATTAAAATATATGGAAAACAAAGTTATAGGGCATAACAGTGTACTCATGGTTTGAGACATAAGCACTTACTGAAAAATAGTGACCTGAGCACTAAACAGGTCATATAAACATTTTCCCCTATTCAAAGCAATTACAATGAAAACATCAGCACATTGGTTATCTTGGCATCAGCATAATTAACACATGCATGAATACTTCATTTATACTTTTTGCTTTCTTCTTTTATGACTATGATATATTTCCCCATCTCTGAAATGAAAGGGGTAAAAATAAAACTATCATAAATGATGGACAATTTAATAGAAGAGCTTTAAAATAATAATCCATAAATCAGATACAGACCAGGACAAATTAAAATATGCATTTAGAACTGAAAACTGATTTTTTTAAGAGGAAATATGGAAACCACATCATTAAATCTAAGGGACAAAATTGAGATGGGGATAAACAAAATGAATTTTCTAAAAGCTACACTTTGGATCTCCACTTTAAAATTAACTTTGAATATATGTACATGGCTGATGATCAGAGAATTCATTTCAGGTAGAATACTAAAGTCAGAGGAGAAATCAGAAACTGTCTGACGTCTTTATCCTGGCTCCTGGCTCAACTCATTCTATCTCAGGGAGAATGTCAAAGATTTGCCTATTGAGAAACATTTCTCCTAATACTCTATCTTCTTTAAAAGAAAGTTAGTCATGTTTAAATTTTGAGGCTTTCTAATGAATTTAAGTCAATAGGGATTGATCAGACATATCAAAATTTACTTAAGTGGGAAAAGCACTAATAAATCAGGAAGTTAAACAGCATGATTTCTGATAACTAATCAAGAGTTAATTTGTATAAACTTACTATAAAATATCATTCATTATATGAATCAAAAGGGATTACTAAGCAAATATTTCAATTTTGTAAGAGAATGACTAAATCATAGCTAGCTTTAAATTTTTGAACTGAATGATAGTAAAATAAGTAAAATTATTAAACCAATAAGCCTTACAACTTCCTGATCACCAGCGGCCCTGGAGAGAGAAGGCATCATTTGCGAGCCCATTATCAGACAAGCACTGTGCACATAAATCCTTCATAAGGCATGGTCCTGCCCTAACAGAGCTCACAGCCTAGTAAGGAGAGTAATGATTAAGCATGTGCCAGGTAGACAGGGAACAAAATGGAAAAGATCAGCTTCATGGGAATGACTAAGCTGGGTCTTAAAAGATGAAGAGTTTACCAAGCAGGCCTTAGGCAGCAGAACAAGACATGGCAAGGTAGAAATGTAGCACAGTGTGGATGAGAAACTAGCAATTCGGGCTGGCTAAAGCACTAGCTACCTATTTCATGGGTAGTGGCAAAATACAAGGATAGGTAGGCAGAGGCCCTGATCCTGGAGACTTGAGAGCCATTCTAAGGAATATGAATTTTGTCACTGAAGAGCTGTAAGAGGTGAAAGTTCACTCTGGCAGCAGGGTAGAGATGAATCTGTAAGGGACAAACTTCTAGACAGGTAGAGCAATTAGGAAAACAACCATCCTTTTCCAGATGGACAGCAATCATGACAGAGGAAGAGGAGGGATAAATGAGGTCTTCAGGTAGAACTGACAGCAATTAAGACTGGATAGTAAGGAATAAGAAAGGAGTATCTAACACGACTCCTTGATTTCTGGCTCAGATGAACAAAGGAGGGTCATTCATTAACCAGGATAGGGAATGCTGGGAGAGAGGAACAGGCTGAGAAGAAGATGGCTTCAGGTAAAGCCCCACTGAACATGGGATCTAGGAAGATGCCCAGTAAGCAGCTGAAATATAGGATGGACCTCAACTGCTTTTAATTTATTACTTCGGCATTGGTTCATATCTCTCAGCTATCAAAATTTTATCAGGGACATTAACAGGACAAAATTGACTGCTATTAAAGTTTGGATCTTCTCATCGACACTATACACCCTACACCTTAGGAATTAGCAAAGGAAGAAAACAAAAAAAGAGAGAGGGACAGTTGAAGGGAGGAAGGAAGAAGCAGGGAAAAAGCAAACACCTTTTTAACAGGATTAACTCTCTACCTACACATGACTTAAGAAACTCTACCTTAAGGTAAACAATTCACTGTTGGACGATACAAAGTTAGACTTACCTCTCTTTCCTCCTCCTTGAGTCCCAATTTTTATCTTTATCTTTATTTCTTTTTCGTTTATGTGGGCTCCGACTCCAATCCCTTCTATGCCGCGAACACTCAGCATCCAAATAGCTTCCACCAGACTGCCGGGAACCTACTGAAGCTGATCGCCTTTCTTCTCTCCTGAAACGGACAGGGCCACCCATCAGTTCGCTTTCCTCACTGGTCTCCAGTGTGCACCAGCCTAAAGTAATGTTCTGCATCAGACCAACGATACAGGATCTAATAAGTATGTGAAATCTTACAAGTCACATAAGAGGGCAAAGAGACACCGTTTTTATAACATGTTTTACAGCTCCGGTGTAATAATGCTGAGGAAAGATGAGAAACAGTAAGTGCTCTGATGAATTCTAGTGTGCTACTGATGCCCTTGGAAATACTAAAACTTAAATGATTATAAGAGTTTAAAAAGAGAATATTTTCACCAATAAACACAATGACATACTTTTCAGCATCATCCTCTGCTTTTTCCTGCTCTTCTTGCCAATTATTACTGAGTTCTTCCATGTGCACATTTATCACATCCCGAATCACCTTAAAGAGATAAGCACAGAATTTCAGATAAGAAAGCTATTCAAAAAATTAAGTTTAGACTGGAAAGATGGTGGCTGACAGGACTGAGATGAGGGATAGGAAGTGAGTGAGTGAGGGGATGAATGGAGAGTGTGCGGATGTGTGGTGTGTGAGTGAGTGAGGGACAGTTAAATCCCGCAGGAGCAGCAGAGGCTGACAGACCAGGCTCTCTGGGACATGGAGAGACTACCACCACTGTGGCACTCCCAGACCTGGGCAAGGACCCCAGGCCATCTTAAAGGAGAGAGTGGCCTCTTCTAGGAACTCAGCAGCACCACCACCCAGACAGGCCTTGGACACTGCGCATGACCAGCAGCCCCTCCAGAAAAACTCCTGCAGCCACACCCTCAGACTCTGGGACTCTGCGCCAAAGGAGCCAGGTGCCTCCAGCAGCAGTAAGTGTAGCCTCCCCCTCCCCAGCAGCAGACCTCCAACATTGTCTGCATGAAAGTTTGCACATCTCCAGTGCACACAGGTCTCCAAGGCACACCACACTATAGACTTCTCTTAGGAGTAACCAGGAGACTAAGCTGGGTTTGGTTTTGTACAGACACAGGCTCACTGCCACCCAGTAGAAATTCTGAATTCCCTCTGCCCAAATAACTGCCCCCACACACCCAGCTGTACAACTTAAGTGCCAGGGCCCCACAGAGTGCCTCAGAACTCAGAGCAGGGGAACTGGGCCTGTGAACTGCACCAGCACAGTTGCTCACTGCCCCTCAGCCCATCTATCCACAGGGCACTTTGGGGAAGCCCTGGTGAGCCTCTGCTGGGTCCAATCTTGGAGCAATAGGGATGCACTACCCTGGGCAGTAGAAATTCGGAATTCACCCATCCTGGATACCTGCCCAAAGCATGCCAGGGCCCTTCAGAGTGCTTCAGTGTGCCTGCACTAGCAAACTCACTGCTGGTGCTCCTGTGTGCCACTAGGGGGAACGCGAGCCTATCCACCACAAGTGCATCAGCAAAATCTGAGTTTCCCCACCCCACAGCTGCAGAACTCTGGACACTACAGGTGCATGCTTTTCCATGGTACAGGTCTCCCAAGACCACCGCTCCACAGGCAGTCCTGGGGCTCCGCTGTCAGCCCTGCTGCTCATGCACATAAACAAACAGGATTGCACTGCTGGGCTGTAGAAACTCTGAATTCCCTCTTCTGGGATACCTGCCCAAAGACTGCAATCCAATGGCTTCAGTGCCAGGGCCCTTCAGAGTGTGTCAGTACACCCTGCTGGCAAACACACCACAGGTGCCTCTGTGAGCTGCTGTTAGAATCGCGTGTTTCCAACCACGAAGGCAGCAACAAAAGCTGAGTCTACCCACCACACAATGACAGAACTCTGGACACCACAGTCACGCTTTGCCAGAACGCAGGCTTCCTGAGCCCCACCACCCTAATAGATGGTTCCTGGGTGCCACTGTGAGTCCCTGCTGGGCAAGCGTGATTTCAATCAAGGGCATAAGACAGCAAAAGTTGGAACACCCCCTACACAGCTGCTGACTTCTAGACACCTCAGTTGTGCCTTTCCAGCTCACAGGCCTACATCAAGAGAACCCGAATAGCCCAAGTAGGGAGCTACACTAGACTACCAAACTCAAGAGACCTGAGAGGTCACACCAGTAGCACCACACCCTAAAGAAACTGGGTAGCAAAGCAATCAGAATTACAATTAAAACATTACAGCAAAACATAGGAAGACAAAAAAGCAACCCACAAAGGAAAGAAATAGAGAAATCACCAGAAAGGGAGTTAAATGAAATTGAGGCTACTAACTTATCAGAGAAAGAATTCAGAGTAATGGTTATAAGGATGTTCAAATGGCTGGAAGACAAATGCATACAACTCAATGAGAATTATAAGGAGCTGAATGAGAATGTCACCAACATGAAAAGAAACCAAGAGGAAATGAAGCATGACATAGCTGCAATAAAGAACACAATGGAAGGCTTAAACAGCAGACTAGAAGAGGCTGAGGACCGCATCAGCGAATTAGAAGACAAGGTAGGAAAAAACACACAAACACTGCAGCAACTGCAAAAAAAACAAGGTAAAAAGCAAGAGGAGAGCTTAGGGGAGCTTTGGGACAATCCAAAACGAAACAACATTCGCTTAATAGGGATACCAGAAGGAGAGGAGGAGAAGCAAGGAATAGAAAACCTGTTTGAAGAAATAATAACAGAAAACTTCCCTGATACTGGCAAGAAAAAAACTACACAAGCCCAAGAAGCACACAAAGTGCCAAACAAGATGAACCCCAAAAGACCAACACCAAGGCACATCATAATTTAATTGGCAAACACCAACTTCAAAGTAAGAATCTTAAAGGCTGCTAGAGAGAGACAGAAAGTTACCTACAAGGGATCTCCTATTAGAATATCAGCTAACTTCTCAACAGAAACACACCAGGCAAGAAGGGAATGGAATGAAATAGACAAAGTGATGTAAACAAGGGAATGAATCCAAGAATACTATACCCAGCAAGGCTATCATTCAAAATTGAAGGTGGAATCAGGAGCATCACAGACAACAAAGGGCAAAGAGATCTTATTACCACCAAAGCAGCAATGCAAGAAATGCTAAAGGGACTGCTGTAAAAAGAAGAAACAAAAAGACAAGAAGAAACACAAACATTAAGAATAAAAATGACCACAAACAAGTACTTTTCAATAATAACATTAAATGTAAATGGATTAAATGCTCCAATCAAAAGACACAGGATAGCTGAATGGATAAGAAAACATGACCCATATATAGTTGCTGTCGCCAAGAGACCCACCTCAGACCAAAGGAATCACACAGACTGAGAGTGAAGGGTTGGAAACAAATTCATTCAAGCAAATGGAAATGAGAAAAAAGCTGGAGTTGCGATACTTTTATCTGACAAAATGGACCTCAAAGTAAAGGCCATAACAAGAGATAAGGCAGGTCACTACAAAATACTGAAGGGAGCAATTCAACAAGAAGATATAACTCTGGTAAACATATATGCACTCAATACAGGAACATCCAAATACATAAAACAGCTTCAGGAAGATATCAAGGGAGAGATCAATAGCAATACAGTCATAGTAGGGGACTTTAATACCCCACTGAAACCACTGGATAAATCCTCTAAACAAAAAATCAACAAAGAAACAGCAATCCTAAATGACTCACTAGATCAGATGGACTTAATTGACATCTTCAGAATATTCCACCCCAAAGAATATACATTCTTCTCCAGTGCACATGGGACATTTTCAAAGATAGACCATATATTAGGACACATGCAAAGTCTCTTCAAATTCAAGAAGCTAGAAATCATAATAAGCATCTTCTCAGATCACAATGGCATAAAATTAGAAATCAACTACAATAAAAACATTGAAAAAAATCAAACACTTGGAGGTAAATAGCATGCTATTAAGCAATGACTGGGTTACCAGAGAGATCAAAGAAGAAATAAAAAGCATCCTGGAAACAAATGACAATGAAAACACAACAATCCAAAATCTATGGGACACAATGAAAGCAGTCCTGAGAGGGAAGTTCATAGCTCTACAGGCCTACCTCAAAAAACAAGAAAAACTGGCAATAGATGATCTAACCCTACAACTCAAAGAGTGACAAACAGAGCAACAAGAAAAGTCCACAGTATCCAGAAGGAAGGAAATAATAAAGATCAGAGCAGAAATAAACAACATAGAGACCAAAAAAACAATACAAAAGATCAATGAAACCAAGAGCTGGTTCTTTGAAAGGATTAACAAAATTGATGAACCTCTAGCCAGGCTCACCAAGAAACAAAGAGAGAGGGCCCAAATAAGCATAATCAGAAATGAAAGAGGTGAAGTAACAACTGACCCTATTGATATACAAAGGATTGTCAAAAAATACTACGAACAACTCTACTCCAACAAACTGAACAACCTCAATGAAATGGAAACATTCCTAGAAAAATACAAGCTTCTAAAACTCAACCAGGAAGAATCAAAAAACCTGAATATGCCAATAACTACTGATGAAATTGAAACATCAATCAAAAAGATTCTAGCAAACAAAAGCCCTGGACCAGATGGCTTCACAGGGGAGTTTTACCAAACATTCAAAGAAGAACTAAAGCCAAACCTTCTCAGACTATTCTAAAAAATTCAAAGGAAGGCAAACTTCCAAGCTCTTTCTATGAAGCCAGCATTACCCTAATCCCAAAACCAGATAAAGACACCACAAAGAAAGAGAACTACAGGCCAATATACCTGATGAAAATTGATGCTAAAATCCTCAACAAAATTCTAGCAAACTGGATGCAGCATTACATTAGAAAGATTATACACCATGACCAAGTGGGAATTATTCCAGGAATGCAAGCTGGTACAATATCCGCAAATCCATATACGTTATACATCACATAAACAAGTGGAGAGACAAAAATCACATAATCATATAGATTGATGTAGAAAAGACATTTGACAAACTCCAACACACTTATCTGATAAAAACGCTCAGCAAAGTGGGAATAGAGGGATCATACCTCAACATAATAAAAGTCTTATATGAAAAACCTACCGCCAACATCATACTCAATGGGCAAAAACTAAAACCATTTCCCGTAAGAACAGGAACAAGACAGGGATGCCCACTTTTACCACTCCTGTTCGACATAGTACTGGAAGTGCTAGCCAAAGTGATAAGACAAGAAGAAGAAATAAAAGTCACCCAGATAGGAAAAGAAGAAATAAAATTGTCATTATTTGCAGATGACATGATACAGTACTTAGAAAACCCTAAAGACTCCATCAAAAATTATTAACATAATAATAAATTTGGCAATGTAGCAGGATACAAAATTAACGCCAAGAAATCTATGGCATTTTTATATGCCAACAGTGAACTTACAGAGAGAAATTAAAAAAACAATCCCATTTACCATTGCACCAAAAAATTAAGATACTTAGGAATCAACTTAACCAAGGAGGTAAAAGACCTCTACCCAGAAAAACTGCAGGACATTTAAAAAAGAGATAGAGGAAGACATAAACAGATGGAAGAACATACCGTGCTCATGGATTGGTAGAATCAACATCATCAAAATGTCCATACTACCCAAAGCAATCTATAGATTCAATGCACTCCGCATTAAAATACCAACAGCATATTTCACAGATATAGAAAAAATGCTCCAAAAATTCATATGGAAAAAACAATAACAAAAAAACCCTGAACAGCTGCTGCAATGCTGAGGAAGAAAAACAAAGTAGGAGGGATCTCAATACCAGATATCAAGCTGCATCACAAAGCCACTGTTCTCAAAACTACCTGATACTGGCACAAGAACAGACATGTAGACCAATGGAATAGAACAGAGAACCAAGAAATTGACCCAAACCACTATGCTCAATCAATATTTGCCAAAGGAGGCAAGAACATACAATGGAGTCAAGATAGTCTCTTCAATAAATGGTGCTGGGAAATGTGGTCAGACAAATGCAACAAAGGTGAAACTAGACCCCCAACTTACACCATACACAAAAACAAACTCAAAATGGATAAAGGACTTAAACGTAAGACAGGAAACCATAAGATTATAAGAGGAATCCACAGGAAGCAAAATCTCAGATATATGCTGAAGGAATTTCTTCACTGTTACAGCTCCTAGGACAATGGAAACTAAAGGAAAAATAAACAAGTGGGACTATATCAAAATAAAAAGCTTCTGCACAGCAAAAGAAATCATCAACAAAACAACAAGAAAACCCACTGCATGGGAGAACATATTTGCCAATGATATCTCTGATAAAGGTATATCTCCAACATTTATAGGGAACTCATACAACTTAACAAAAGGAAGGTAAACAACCCAATCAAACAATGGGCAACGGATCTAAATAGACACTTCTTGAAAGAGGACATACATAAGGCTGAGAGACAATGAGAACATGCTCAAAGTCACTAGTCATCCGAGAGATGCAAATCAAAATGACAATGAGATACCATCTCACACCTGTCAGAATGGCTATCATCAACAAATCAACAAACGACAAGTGCTGGAGAGGATGTGGAGAAAAAGGAACACTTGTGCACTGCTGGTGGGAATGCAGACTGGTGCAGCCACTATGGAAGACAGTATGGAGTTTCCTCAAAAAACTGAAAATGGAACTCCCATTTGACCCTGTGATCCCACTTCTAGGAATATATCCCAAGAAACCAGAAACACCAATCAGAAAGGATATATGCACCCCTATGTTCATAGCAGCACAATTCACCATAGCTAAGATCTGGAAACAGCCTAAGTGCCCATCAGTAGATGAATGGATTAGAAAACTGTGGTACATCTACACGATGGAATACTATGCTGCTCTAAAAAGGAAGGAACTCTTACCATTTGCAACGTCATGGATGGAACTGGAGAGCATTATGCTAAGTGAAATTAGCCAGTCAATGAAGGAAAAATACCACATGATCTCACTCATTCATGGACAATAGAGACCATTATAAACTTTTGAACAATAATAGATACAGAGGCAGAGCTGCCTCAAACAGATTGTCAAACTGCAGCGGGAAGGCCGGGGAGGGTTGGGGGGCAGGAGGTAGGGGGGTAAGAGATCAACTAAAGGACTTGTATGCATGCATATAAGCATAACCAATGGACATAAGACACTGGGGGATAGGGGAGGCTAGGGGACTGTCTAGGGCAGGGGGATAAAATGGATACATATGTAATACCCTTTGTAATACTTTAAGCAATAAAAAAAAAATCAACAAATGACAAATGCTGGTGAGGATGTGGGGAAAAATGAACCCTCGTTCACTGCTGGTGAGAATGCTAACTGGTGCAGCCACTGTAGAGAACAGTATGGAGCTTCCTCAAAAAACTAAAAATGGAACTTCCATTTGACCCAGTGATCCCACTTCTAGGAATATATCCCAAGAAACCAGAAACACTAATCAGAAAGGATATATGCATCCCTATGTTCATAGCAGCACAATCTACAATAACTAAGATTTGAAATCAGCCTAAGAGCCCATCAGCAGATGAATGGATTAAAAAACTTTGGCACACCTACCCAATGGAATACTATGCTGCTGTAAAAAGGAAGGAATTCCTACCATTTGCAACAGCACGGATGGAGCTGGAGAGCATTATGCTAAGTGAAATAAGTCAGTCAGAGAAAGATAAATATCACATGCTCTCACTCATATGTGGATTATAATGAACAACGTAAACCAATGAACAAAAACGGATGTAGAGACAGAGAAGCATCGATCAGATGCTCAAAACTCGGAGGTAAAGCAGGGGAGGGTGTGGGTGAGGGGGAAAGATCAACCAAAGGACTTGTATGCATGCATATAAGCATAAGTGATGGATGTGGACAACAGGGGGTGAGGGTGAGGGCAGGATTGGGGGATGAGGAGTCATTGGGGGGATAATTACACATTTGTAATATCTTTTTCAATAAAGAAAAAAATTAAGTTTAATGCTAGAAATAATCACTACTGACAATTAAATATTTATTAAAAGCTATGATACAGTGGACTGTGGGATGTATGCAGTTTAGGTAACATTAAAAAGACAAGTCCAATTGGAATATGAATGGCAGATTAAAGTATATCCATGTTAAATTTGCTAGTTAATAACTATCCTATGATTATGCAAGAAAATATCCCTATTCTTAGGAAATAGTATTAGGGATAAAGGATCATAATGAACAGTTCAGAGAAAAAATTAAGGTACAGATAGAGAGAGCAAAAAATGTAACGATAAAGAGTACAAATGACAAGCAAATGGGGCAAAATGTTAACAGTGGTGATCTGTATAAAAGACACACAGGAGTTCTTTGTACTATTTTCAGTTTTGCAAATTATTTGTCTGGTTGAGATTTACAAGTAAAACTCTTTCTAAAGAATCTTATAATTAACTGAAGATGACAGACAAAACCTGAAACACACAGTCACTTCACAGATACATACCCAGTGAACCTGTAGGTCACTCACCTAAAAACCATTTAAAAGTTTTTTTTTCTTCCTATTTATCCTATAGCATCGTCAAGCACAGGGGCTGGCCATTATTTGGGTGAAACTGAAACAGAAGGTTACAGTTGGTTCCTACGTACCTAATTAAGAAAGTTTTAAGGAGAAAGGTATGGGAAACAAGGGACAATCTCAGAGACACACACTATGGATCAGGTCTGACTGATTTTCTCCCCACCTCAAAGAACTTTTCAACAGCTCCTGAAGTAAAATGGAACAATGTCTAAACTCCTTAAAAAGCCTTGGAACCCTTCCACAATTTTACTATTCCACATAGAAGTCAGCTTTATCTCCTACTGAATGCTCCTTCAAAATCCCTAAGTTCTAGCCACCCTGGATTACTAATGGATCCCTGGAAAACTCCCATACTTTTATTTGTTTTTAGGAACACTAGTTCTTCCACCTGGAAGATCCTTACCCACCATTTCCACTCCTCCACTATACTCTCTTGTGGAAAATCTATGATAGGAGAAGGCCTACCTCGGAGTGGCACGAGTCACGCATACCTGAATTCCAATTCAGCTCTAGCACGTCCCTGTTTCTCTGCCCAGTAGCTCTATGTGAGCTGTGTGAAACCAAATATTATTAGACATGGTTTCCACAGAGCCGCCACATAGAAAGAGCTTATACACAGACATTTACTTATCCCCTCTGCTTCTCCCTTTTCTCAAATACTATCTTCTCTATGAAGCCTATACCAGTCTTCCCTTTTAAAAAATTGATCCCTCCACCCACACACTTTGATCTCACCTCATTTTAGCACTTACCACAATTTGCGTTTTGAAAAATCTTTTTTACCTCTTAAACTATAATATCTCCTTAAGGGTGGGGTCTGTGTGCAATTATCTTTACATAACCCACAGCAGTATGTTATGCATAGTAACTACACTAAAAATAAATTTTTTACTGAAATTAGTCAAAGTTCAGGTTCTAAGTCAGAGCAAACAAAAATTATCCTATCTAATAATAGACAAAAAGGGTAATTAACCATACCTCCGAAAAGCTTCCCATTGGCTAATCAGCACCATATGCAAATGAGCTTCCATCCAAGATGGCGGCTAATTTGCATACTGCAGTCAGGGTGGGACTGTGTGAGTCGCCATTGCCAGCTGCCATCCAGGCCTCCATGTGTCAGCCCCAGAAGCGGCCTGCCCACTGCCCATGACCTGATCCGGTCAGGGCCGCAAGCGGGCACCCATGTGCAGCCGCAGAAGCGGCCTTCCCACAGCGTGTGCAGCCACAGAAGTGGCCTGTCCGCCGCCCGTGACCCGATCCAGTCCCAGGTTGCAGGCCGGTGCCCCTGTGTACCTGCAGAAGCCACCTGCCTGCGCCCGTGTGCAGAAGCAGAAGCCGCCTGCCCGCTGCCCAGGACCTGATCCGGTCCCAGGTTGCAGGCCGGTGCCCATATGCACCCACAGAAACCTCGGGCCGGTGCCCATGTGCAGCTGCAGAAGCCGCCTGCCTGCCGCATCTCACTATGATCCACTGAGTTATGAGGCCAGAGAGCAAGGAGAGCTTTCCTCCCTGAGTCAAAGTGGGGAGCGGAGGACAAGGCCTCCCCTCCTAAAGTCACCAAAGGACAGGACCTAACCTAAGCCACATCCTCTGAGACAGCCCGGCAGGCACCACTGACCCTCTCTGCAGGCCGGGCCCCCCTCCCCCTTCCCCTGTCCCTGCACAGCTCCCATAGCTCCCCACTGGCTGAGTCAGGCACAACAGGTTTGCAGCCACAGGGGCGATTTAGCAGCTAATGGAAAATGCGAGAACGAACAAATGAAGCAGCTAGTGCAGTGGGGAATAGACGTTCATCAAATTCGTTGTCTCTGAGAAACTGAGGCAGCCAGCACAGGCCCCTGCACAGGATGAGGCTTCTGCTTCTAAAGAAACGTCCTGGTGTTAGAGGTGAGGAGGTGCTGCCTTTCCCATCTTGGAGCTCTAGGAGGAGACTGTGCTCCCCCTCCTGGTATTCTTAACACCCAGAGACCCCTCCCCAGTCCAGGCAGGAACCTTCCCCATGCTGACCGCCTCCAGAAAGCAGAGAACAAAGAGGCACTTCTTGACTTCAAGCCTCTCAACCTTGGCTGCACATTAGAATCACATGGGAATCTTTTTAAAATTCTGATTTCTGGGACTCATCCTCCGGAAATTCTGTTTCTATGTTATGGGGTGGGGCCACAACATTAGTAACAAAGAAAGAATTTCAGGAGGATGAGGCCCAGAAATCAGAATTTTAAAAAGATTCCTAGGTGATTCTAATGTGCAGCCAAGGTTGAGAACCACTGCTCTAAACAGACTTGACCACTGCGGGCAAAGACCTGCAGCTGAGAGAGGGCAGGTTCTGGGTGTCGAGGTCCAGAGCACGGAGGACCTCCTGGGGCAGCAGTGGATCTGGAAGCCTGTGTGCTGGGTCAGAGACACGCCTGCCTCCCATCCTCCCCTGCCCTGCACATAGACGTGCCTGGACTGGGTAGAGGAGGAGAAGGAGAACTAGAGGGAAGGAACACTGAGTGTTTGTTGGCGGCCATGTAAAAAGGACTGTGACCCTACCCTCCCGCTGAGCCACTCCCTAAGGCAGCAGGAGATGGAGGGTCTGAGAGCAGCCACACACCTCTGTGGCCATGACCAAGGCACCAAGATGGTGTCCATGCAACGGGGCTGAGGAGGTGTCAGAGGACCTCACCCCAGAAAGCCCAACAGCTCTTTGTGTGAGAGAGAGAAGGTGGCAGGGAGGGAGAGAGAGAGTGAATTGGACTCAGGAGGCCTCAAGGCACAGATGAGGAGAATATACCAGGGATCAGCATGGACTTGAGCTCTGAGGTGAGGGTCAAGGGAAGCTAGGTGGGGGCCAGCCCAGACAGAACACTGAGGTCCGGATGTTCTTTTTTTTTTTTAAATTTTTTTTTTTTTATTATTAAGGTATTACAAATGTGTCCTCATCCCCCCCATTAACCCCCAACCTCCCCCCCCCCACACACAAACTCATGCTCCCATCCCCCCGTTGTCCATGTCCATTGGTTTGGCTTATATACATGTATACAAGTCCTTCTGTTGATCTCTTCCCCTTACCCCCGCCCTCCCCTACTTTCCTTCTGGGAATTGATAGCCTGATCGCTGTTTCTCAGTCTTTGGGTCTGTCCCTTTTCATCAGTCTATGTTGTTCTCTATAATCCACAAATGAGTGAGATCATGTGGTATTTATCTTTCTCTGACTGGCTTATTTCACTTAGCATAATGCTCTCCAGTTCCATCCATTGCTGTTGCAAAAGGCAAGAGTTCCTTTTTTTTTTACTGCAGCATAGTATTCCATTGTGTATATGTACCACAGTTTTCTAATCCACTCATCTGCTGATGGGCACTTAGGCTGTTTCCAAATCTTAGCTATGGTGAATTGTGCTGCTATGAACATAGGGGTGCATATATCCTTTCTAATTGGCGTTTCTGGTTTCTTGGGATATATTCCTAGTAGTGGGATCACTGGGTCAAATGGGAGTTCCATTTTTAGTCTTCTGAGGTAGCTCCATACTGTTCTCCACAGTGGCTGCACCAGTCTGCATTCCCACCAGCAGTGCAGAAGGGTTCCTTTTTCTCCACATCCTCTCCAACACTTGTTGTTTGTTGATTTGTTGATGATAGCCATTCTGACAGGTGTGAGATGATAACGCATTGTTGTTTTGATTTGCATCTCTCGTATAATTAGTGACTTTGAGCAGGTTTTCATATGTCTCTCGGCCTTCTGTATGTCCTCTTTCGAAAAGTGTCTATCTAGGTCCGTTGCCCATTTTTTTATTGGATTGTTTATCTTCCTTTTGTTAAGTTTCATGAGATCCCTGTAAATGTTGGAAATTAAACCCTTATCGGTGGTATCATTGGTAAATATGTTCTCCCATGTAGTGGGTCTTCTTGTTGTTTTTTTGATGGTTTCCTTTGCTGTGCAAAAGCTTTTTATTTTGATGTAGTCCCATTTGTTTATTTTCTCTTTAGTTTCCATTGCCCTAGGAGCATTATCAGAGAAGAAATTTCTTCGGCATATGTTTGCAATTTCGCTGCCTGTGGATTCCTCTAGTATTTTTATGGTTTCCCGTCTTACGTTTAAGTCTTTTATCCATTTTGAGTTTATTTTTGTGTATGGTGTGAGTTGGTGATCTAGTTTCATCCTTTTGCATGTATCTGTCCAATTTTCCCAACACCATTTATTGAAAAGACTGTCTTGACTCCATTGTATGCTCTTGCCTCCTTTGTCGAATATTAATTGTGCATAGTGGTTTGGGTCGATTTCTGGGGTCTCTATTCTATTCCATTGATCTATATGTCTGTTCTTGTGCCAGTACCAAGCTGTTTTAAGAACAGTGGCTTTGTGATACAGTTTGATATCTGGTATTGAGATCCCACCTACTTTGTTCTTTCTCAGGATTGCTGCAGCTATTCGGGGTCTTTTTTTATTCCAGATGAATTTTTAGAACGTTCGTTCTAGATTTGTGAAATATGCCGTTGGTAATTTAATGGGGATTGCATTGAATCTATAAATTGCTTTGGGTAGTATAGACATTTTGATGATGTTGATTCTACCAATCCATGAACACGGTATATTCTTCCATCTGTTTATGTCTTCCTCTATCTCTTTTTTCAGTGTCCTGTAGTTTTCAGCATATAAGTCTTTTACCTCCTTAGTTAAGTTTATTCCTAGGTATTTTAATTTTTTTGGTGCAATGGTAAATGGGATTGCTCCTGTAGTTTCACTTTCTGTAAGTTCACTATTGGTGTAAAGAAATGCCATGGATTTCTTAGCATTAATTTTGTATCCTGCTACATTGCCGAATTCATTTATTAAGTCTAATAATTTTTTGATGGAGTCTTTAGGGTTCTGTATGTACAGTATCATGTCATCTGCAAATAAGGACAGTTTTACTTCTTCTTTTCCAATCTGGATGCCTTTTATTTCTTCTTCGTGTCTGATCGCAATGGCTAGTACTTCCAGTACTATGTTGAACAGGAGTGGAGAGAGGGGGCATCCCTGTCTTGTTCCTGTTTTTAGGGGGAATGGTTTTAGTTTTTGCCCATTGATTATGATGTTGGCTGTGGGTTTGTCATATATGGCTTTTATTATGTTGAGGTATGATCCCTCAATTCCTATCTTGCTGAGAGTTATTATCAAGAAAGGGTGTTGCCCATTTTTGATAAAAACTCTCAGCAAGGTGGGAGTAGAAGGATCATACCTCAACATAATAAAAGCCATATATGACAGGCCCACAGCCAACATCATACTCAATGGACAAAAACTAACACCATTTCCCCTAAGAACAGGAACAAGACAGGGATGCCCCCTCTCACCACTCCTGTTCAACATAGTACTGGAAGTTTTAGCCATTGCAATTCGGCAAGAAGAAGAAATAAAAGGCATCCAAATTGGAAAAGAGGAAGTAAAACTGTCCTTATTTGCAGACGACATGATATTATACATACAAAACCCTAGAGACTCCATCAAAAAGCTACTAGACTTAATACATGAATTTGGCAATGTAGCAGGATACAAAATCAACCCCAAGAAATCTGAGGCATTTCTATACACCAATAGTGAACTTTCAGAAAGAGAGATTATAAAAACAATCCAGTTTACTATTGCACCAAAAAAATTAAGCTACCTAGGAATAAACTTAACTAAGGAGGTAAAAGACCTCTACTCAGAAAACTACAGGACGTTGAAAAAAGACATAGAGGAAGACATAAACAGATGGAAGAACATACCGTGTTCGTGGATTGGTAGAAACAACATCATTAAAATGTCCATACTACCCAAAGCAATCTATAAATTCAACGCACTTCCCATTAAAATACCAACAGCATACTTCAGAGATCTAGAACGAACTTTCCAAAAATTCATCTGGAATAAAAGAAGACCCCGAATAGCTGCAGCAATCCTGAAAAAGAACAAAGTAGGTGGGATCTCAATACCAGATATCAAGTTGTATTACAAAGCCACTGTTCTCAAAACTGCCTGGTACTGGCACAAGAATAGGCATATAGATCAATGGAATAGAATAGAGAGCCCAGAAATCGGCCCGAACCAATATGTTCAATTAATATTTGACAAAGGAGGCAAGAACATACAATGGAGCCAAGATAGTCTCTTCAATAAATGGTGTTGGTAAAATTGGACAGATATATGCAAGAAAATGAAACTAGACCACCAACTTACACCATACACAAAAATAAACTCAAAATGGATAAAGGACTTAAATGTATGACAGGAAACAATAAAAATTCTAGAAGAATCCAAAGGCAACAAAATCTCAGACATATGCCGAAGCAATTTCTTCACTGATACAGCTCCTAGGGCACTTGAAACTAAAGAAAAAATGAACAAATGGGACTACATCAAAATAAAAAGCTTCTGCACAGCAAAAGAAAGCATCAACAAAACAGCGAGAAAACCCACTGTGTGGGAAAACATATTTGCCAATGACATATCTGATAAGGGCCTAGTCTCCAAAATTTATAGGGAACTCATACAACTTAACAAAAGGAAGATAAACAATCCAATCAAAAAATGGGCAAAGGACCTAAATAGACACCTTTCAAAAGAGGACAGTCAGAAAGCCAAGAGACATATGAAAACATGCTCAAAGTCACTAATCATCCGAGAGATGCAAATCAAAACAGCAATGAGGTACCATCTCACACCTGTCAGACTGGCTATCATCAACAAATCAACAAACGACAAGTGCTGGAGAGGATGTGGAGAAAAAGGAACACTTGTGCACTGCTGGTGGGAATGCAGACTGGTGCAGCCACTATGGAAGACAGTATGGAGTTTCCTCAAAAAACTGAAAATGGAACTCCCATTTGACCCTGTGATCCCACTTCTAGGAATATATCCCAAGAAACCAGAAACACCAATCAGAAAGGATATATGCACCCCTATGTTCATAGCAGCACAATTCACCATAGCTAAGATCTGGAAACAGCCTAAGTGCCCATCAGTAGATGAATGGATTAGAAAACTGTGGTACATCTACACGATGGAATACTATGCTGCTCTAAAAAGGAAGGAACTCTTACCATTTGCAACGTCATGGATGGAACTGGAGAGCATTATGCTAAGTGAAATTAGCCAGTCAATGAAGGAAAAATACCACATGATCTCACTCATTCATGGACAATAGAGACCATTATAAACTTTTGAACAATAATAGATACAGAGGCAGAGCTGCCTCAAACAGATTGTCAAACTGCAGCGGGAAGGCCGGGGAGGGTTGGGGGGCAGGAGGTAGGGGGGTAAGAGATCAACTAAAGGACTTGTATGCATGCATATAAGCATAACCAATAGACATAAGACACTGGGTGATAGGGGAGGCTAGGGGACTGTCTAGGGCGGGGGGATAAAATGGATACATATGTAATACCCTTTGTAATACTTTAAGCAATAAAAAAAAAAGAAAGAAAGGGTGTTGGATTTTGTCAAATGCTTTTTCCGCATCAATTGATATGACTATGTGGTTTTTTTCTCTCAATTTGTTTATGTGATGTATCACGTTTATTGATTTGCGGATATTGTACCATCCTTGCATCCCTGGGATAAATCCTAGTTGGTCATGGTGTATGATCTTTTTGATGTACTGCTGGATCCGATTTGCTAGGATTTTGTTGAGGATTTTGGCATCTATGTTCATGAGGGATATTCGCCTATAATTCTCTTTCATTGTATTGTCTTTATCTGGTTTTGGGATTAGGGTGATGTTGGCTTCATAGAAAGAGCTGGGAAGTGCTCCTTCCTCTTGGATCTTTTGACATAGTCTGAGGAGGATAGGTTTTAGGTCTTCCTTGAATGTTTGGTAAAACTCCCCTGTGAAGCCATCTTGCCCCAGGCTTTTGTTTGCTGGAAGCTTTTTGATGACTGCTTCGATTTCCTCCATAGTTATTGGCCTATTGAGATTTTTAGATTCTTTCTGGTTAAGTTTTGGAAGGTGGTATTTTTCTAGGAATATGTCCATTTCCTCCAGGTTGTCTAGTGTGTTGGAGTAGAGTTGTTCATAGTATTTTCTAACAATCCTTTGTATTTCTATGGGGTCTGTTGTTATTTCTCCTCTTTCATTTCTGATTTTGTTTATTTGGGTCCTCTCTCTTTGTTTCTTGGTGAGCCTGGCTAGAGGTGTATCAATCTTGTTTATCCTTTCAAAGAACCAGCTCTTGGTTTTGTTGATCTTTTGTATTGTTTTTTTGGTCTCTATGTCGTTTATCTCCACTCTGATCTTTGTTATTTCCTTCCTTCTGCTTACAGTGGGCTTTTTTTGTTGCTCTCTTTCTAATTCTTCGAGTTGTAGAGTTAGGTCGTTTATTCTCATTGTTTCTTGTTTCTTGCAGTAGGCTTGTAGAGCTATGAACTTTCCTCTCAAGACTGCTTTTGCTGTGTCCCATAGGTTTTGGATTGTTGTGTTTTCATTGTCATTTGTTGCCATGATGTTTTTTATTTCTTCTTTGATCTCACTGGTGACCCAGTCGTTGTTTAATAGCATGCTATTTAGTCTCCATGTGTTTTATTTTTTTGGATTGTTTTTGTTGTAGTTGATTTCCAGTTTTATGCCTTTGTGGTCTGAGAAGATACTTGATATGATTTCAATTTTCTTGAATTTGAAGAGACTTTGTCTGTGACCCAATATATGGTCTATCTTTGAAGATGACAAATGTGCACCTGAGGAGAATGTATATTCTGTGGCTTTGGGGTGAAATGTTCTGAAGATGTCAATTAATTCCATCTGATCTAGTGAGTCATTTAGGATTGATGTTTCTTTGCTGAGTTTCTGTTTAGAGGATTTGTCCAGTGGAGATAATGGGGTGTTAAGGTCCCCTACTATGATTGTATTGCTGTCAATCTCTCCCTTGATCTTCTCCAGAAGATTTCTTACGTATTTGGGTGCTCCTATATTGGGTGCATATATATTTACCAGAGTTATTTCTTCTTGTTGGACTGCTCCCTTTAGTATTATGAAGTGGCCTTCTTGATCTCTTTTTATGTCCTTCACTTTGAGATCTAATTTGTCAGATATAAGTATTGCTACCCCGGCTTTTTTTTCACTTCCATTGGCCTGAAAAACCTTTTTCCATCCCTTCACCATCAGTCTGTGTGCATCTTTTTTTCTGAGGTGGGTTTCCTGTAGACAGCAGATATATGGGTCATGTTTTCTTATCCACTCATTTACCCTATGCCTTTTGACTGGGGAATTTAATCCATTTACATTTAAAGTTATTATTGATAGAAACTTGTTAGTCGCCATTTTTGTTCTTTACCGCTGCGTTCCTTGTTTCCTGTTTTTTTCTATTTACAGCAGACCCTTTAGCATTTCTTGCATTGCTGGCTTGGTTGTAATAAACTCCTGTAGACCGTTTTTGTCTGTGAAGCTCCTTATTTGACCCTCAATTTTGATTGATAGCCTCGCTGGGTATAGTATTCTTGGAGTCAGACCCTTCCTTTGCATGACTTTGTATATTTCATTCCATTCCCTTCTTGCCTGATGTGTTTCTGTTGAGAAATCGGTCGCTAGTCTGATGGGGGATCCTTTGTAGGTAACTTTCTGTCTCTCTCTGGCTGCTTTTAAGATTCTTGCTTTGTCGTTGGTGTTTGCCAATTTAATTATTATGTGCCTTGGTGTCGGTCTTTTCGGGTTCTTTTTGTTTGGGACTCTGTGAGCTTCTTGGATTTGTGTGAGTTTTTTCCTCCCTATATCAGGGAAATTTTCTGTTACCATTTTTTCAAATAGGTTTTCTATTCCTTGCTCAGTTTCCTCTCCTTCTGGTACCCCTATTATTCGGATGTTGTTTCGTTTAGCATTGTCCCAGAGTTCTCTTAGGCTCTCTTCCTGCTTTTTAATTTTTTTTTCTAGAAGCTGTTCTGTTTGGGTATTTTTTTCTACCTTGTCTTCTAGCTCGCTGATGCGGTCCTCTGCTTCTTATAGTCTACTGTTGATGCTTTCTATTGAGTTCTTTATAGCAGTGATGTCATTTTTCATTTCTTCTTGGTTTCTCTTCATTTCCTCTTGGTTCTTCTTCATTTCCTCTTGGTTCCTACACATATTGTTGAATTGGTCTTCCATTCTTTTCATCCACCTTATTGCCATTACTCTGAATTCTTTCTCTGACAGGTTGCTTGCCTCCATTGCCTCCATTTTGTTTACTTCCTTTTCTGATGATGCCTGTTTTTCTTTCATATTTGGGTTGGTTCTTTGTTTCACCATGATTTCTCTTCTCAAGGTGTTTGGTTATGTAGTTCTCTCTCTGCTGCGCTGATTCAAAGGCACAAAATACAACACAACAAGGCACAACGTACAAGGCACCGAACTAAATGAATTCACGATATTAATAACCCCAAATAAAGGTGACCCCCCAAGCGAAGAGAATTAGGGGATAAAGAAGAAAAAAGAGAAAAAGATTAAAGAGAAAAATAAAAAACAAAAAGGAATGCCGAAATGAGATTGGGAAAAGGGAGAGAAAAAAAAACAAAAAGACCAAAAAAAACACAACAACAACCAAAAAAAAATTAAGAGAATGAAATAGAGGTGGGGAAGAAGCTATTTGTATGGGGAGAGCGAGGGATTGGAAATTAGATATATAAGTAGGGTGAAATTTAGACAGTGGGTAGAAAGAAGGAATAGGTAAAATCCAAAGCAGGAATAGGGTAAGAGAAACAGGACAACAAAAGGGGAAAAGTGAGGAAGAGAGTTTTGGCTTAAGGGTAAATGTGAGATAGAGAGAAATGATGCTAAAGGAACGATGAAAATAGAGTGTAGAACACTAATCCCAAAATAAAATAAAGAAAAATAAAAATAATAATAATAATAATAAATAAAATGACACTTGAAAAAATGGTAAAAGGATAGCAATAATACTGGTTTAAAAAATGTAGTAATTAAAAAGGTAAAATCAGGTGATGAAAAAAATAAAAATAAAATAAAATAGGTTCTTGATGAAATGGTGAAAAAAGAATTTTAAAAAAAAATATATAAAAATATTCAGAAGTGAAGGTGCTTCAGATCTTCCATTATTCTTTTTGGCACGCCTCAGTCCTGCCAGGCATTCAGGGGAGTGTTGAACTTCCCTGCGATACACTGTCCCTCCGTGCAGTAAACCACAGACCTGATTTTAAGGCAGGTTGTATTTGTTTACCAGACTGCCTTTATTTGTGATTGCAAAAGAGACAGTTCATGGCCCTGCCTCTGGGTGGCAGTGTGTCTGGATTGACCTCCAAGGCTATAAGTCCTCTCTATCAGTAGGGTTTTGTTTTTGTTTTTCTCTATGGTATTTGGAACTGATTCTGGAAAGACCACTGCCCAGAGCTGGTTCCTTGCCACTGTCCGCTGTTTCCCAGGCTCCCCAAAAAGAACTTTCCCCTACAGGCTCTGCGAATGACCCCAACTGGGGAATCCCATGCACTGGGTTTAATAATCAAATGCACGGATCAAAGGGGAACTGTAACAAGAGCCTGATAGTTGTGCGAATTCCCAAGCCTCCACCTTCCAGGTCTGCGCACAGTCTCCGCGCGCATTTTCCGCGCGCCCACTCGCCCCTGGCACCAAGCAGCCAGCAGATTGGCAAAGTCCAAGGCTGCTCGTTTACATCCAGTCCAGCTATGGGCTCATTTTTCGCATTCCCTTCTGCCAGCAGCCCTGTGGGGCCCTTCCCCACTCACGGGTCACGCTGGTCCCAACGGCTGCGGACTCTGTGGGGCGCAGATTCCGCCCCACGCGCGCGAGCTCGGTCCTCCCTCCAACCCGAACTGCAAACCGCACCTTTAGGGGATGTCCAACCTTTCCATGAGAAGAAGCAGTGCTCCTCTGAGTTCACGCAGTCACGCTGCTTGAAATCCCTTGTTTCCAGGTTAGTAGCTGGTCTCTGGACGCCGGCAACAACCACCCAAGATGGCGCGGTCTCCGCTGCTTAGCTGGCACACCAGGAAAGGCTTCAGCCGCAGTCTCCAACCGTCCTTTTTTTTTATTTCCTGGGGGTTCTCGGTCTTTCCTAGCTGCAGACAGTCTCTCAGCTGAAAATCCTGTGCCTATTCGGGCTGAATCTTACCCGTTTCAGCTGCTCACCCTTATCTGCTCCAGGACAAGGCACAGGACACGTCTGCTTATACCTCCACTATTTTTCCTTGTCGGTCCGGATGTTCTTGACCCTGCTTGGTTCTTTGGCACCTTTGCCTGAGGTATAAACTGTCTGACATGGAAGTACAACTCCAAAGAAGGGGGTGGGGAACCTAAGTTAAATAATATTTTGTTTTTGTTTTTTCACTTGGCAGAATGGGGGCTGAAGTTGAAGTTAGGTTTGGTTACGATAAAGAAAGCAACATTTCTCGCACGCCTGACTGTGTGGTCTGAGTTTGCTGCTGCCTATAAACCAAGAAAAAGTTGTAAAATGAAATACTAATCTCTAGGGTTTAGGTCAGACGAGGAATAGTGCCACTCAGCCTGAAGCTGGCTCATGGCTGGCCAATGCGGAGGTGGTGGCAAGAGCCTCTCCCACCTCCGTAGCAGCACTAAGAATGTCCACTAACAGTTTAGGCCTGATCCCTTGGGGACCTAAGCCTTTAGTCAGACATCCCCTGAGGGCTCCCTGGCTGCCAGAAGGATGTCTGACTGCAAGCTTAAGCCTAATCCCCCGGGGAGTGGGCATAAGTCAACAGGTGGACATCCCCCAAGGGGTCCTGAACTGCAAATGGGTGCAGACCAGGCTAAGGTACCCCGCCCCCCGAGTGCACAAATTTTGTGCACCGGACCTCTAGTCCATATATATAAAAGCCTAAGCGGCCATTTGACCTGTCAACTGTTTGACCATTTGACCAGTAGATATGACGCACACTGACCACCAGGGAGCAGATGCTAAACGCAGGAGCTGCCCCTGGTGTTCAGTGAACTCCCACAGCGGGAGTGCCGCTCAGCTGGCTGACACGCACCTGACACTTGGCTTACGGCTGGTGAGCACAGCTGTGGCAGCCCGAACCTCTCTCACTGTTACAACAGTGTTACTGAGTAGAAGCGGCAGCAGGTGCAGTGGAACCAGGATGAGCGGGAGTGGCGTGGCCTGGGCCCGCCTGGGCTCGGGCTCCTCCCCAGCAGCCTGCTGCTTCACACACTACTATATCCCTCGGGGGGGGGGGGGGGTGCCGGATTGCAAGAGGCCTCTAGTATAAGATATCAATGAAACTAGGAATGAATATAGTGTTGAAAAAGCCCTGGCCAGAGATAAATTACTAAGAAAAACTGTAAACACTGAAGTATTTGCAGATGAAAGATATTTGGGATGTGTTTCCAAAATTACCAAGCACCTGGTAGGAGAAGACAGGTGGTAAATGGGGAATGAATAAAACAAGATAATATGTTGAGGCTGGGTCATGGTACATAGGGCTACATTAGACAATTCCATCCACTTTAGGATAAGTTTGAATATATCTGTAATAAAAAGTCAGCCATCAAATTGTAAAAAGAACGCTAGCAGCAACACAAACTTGATCACAAAGTTATGAGAGTAGAGAAGAATCAAATGATATACAACAAAGTATTTAATGGACTGTTAGAATCACTAAGGTAGTATAACATGGTCCCAGACCTCTACTGGGAGAGATTAGTCTACAACACATACATACTTTAATTGCAAAAAGAACAGCATAAAATTAAGTGCTAAGCTGTGTGGTGCAGAACATCTATCCTATCTAATAAAAGACAAAAAGCTTCCCATTGGCTAATCAGAAAGATATGCAAATTAAGTGACAACAAAGATGGCAGGCAGCAGCCATGCAGCTGAAGCGAGCAGGAGGCTTGCTTGCTCCAGTGATGGAGGAAGCCAAGGTTCACCGCCTGCCGCAGCCTGCTCTAATCTCCAAAAGCAACAGCTCCAAAAGCAACAAAGTTTCCATTATAGAAGCCAAACAAACCCCAGACACCTGCTTTCAGCCAGCCGCGGCCTCAGAGCTGGGAGCACCAGTGATGGCAACAAAGTTTCAATTATAGAAGGTAAATAAATACCAGAATGAAAAAAAAGAAAAGAAAAAAGGGAGAGGATGGAAGGTTCAGTCGCGGGTCAGCCTGAAAACGGCCCTCAGCCCCTCACCCAGAGTGGCCAGGCACCCCAATGGGGACCCCCACCCTAAAGGGGGTGTGGCCAGCCTGAAAACAGCCATGAGCCCCTCATCCAGGCTGGTCACGCACCTCAGTGGGGACCACCAAAATTACGGGGGTGTGACCAGCTGCAAGTAGCCATCAGCCCCTCACCCAGGCTGGCCAGGCACCCAAGCGGGACCCCCACCCTGATCCAGGACACCCCTCAGGGAAAACCAGCTGGCCACCACCCAAACACCAGGCCTCTATCCTAGATAGTAAAAGGGTAATATGCAAAGTGACCCTAACAGCAGAAAGACTGGGAATGACTGGTCACTATGACACACACTGACTACTTGGGGGCAGATACTCAATGCAGGAGCTGCCCTCTGGTGGTCAGTGCACTCCCACGTGGGGGAGCTCTGCTCAGCCACAAGCCAGGCTGATGGCTGCCCGTACAGCGGTGATGGTGGTGTGAGCCTCTCCTGGCTCCTCAGCAGCACTAAGGATGTGAGTCTGCATCTTAGGTCTGCTTCCCGCTGGCAAGTGGACATCGCCCGAGGGTTGCCAGAAGGATGACTGATTGCCAGCTTAGGCCCAATCCCCCGGGGAGCAGGCCTAAACCAGCAGTGATCATCCCTCGAGGGGTCTGAGACTGTGAGAGGGCACAGGCCAGGCTGAGGGACAGCCACCCCCCCCCCACCCGAGTACACAAATTCTTGTGCACTGGGCCTCTAGTCATTTATTATAAAGAAATAATTTGCAAATAGATTGTTACGCCTTCACATAAGACAGCTGCCCCATGTGGTCACAAGATGGCCACCACAAGATGGCCAGCAGGGGAGGGAAGGTGGGGGCGACCAGGCCTGCAGGGGAGGGAGGGCAGTTGGGGGTGACCGGGTATGCAAGGGAGGGAACTTAGGGGTGACCAGGCCAGCAGGGGAGGGCAGTTGGGGAAACCAGGCCTGCAGGGGAGGGAGGTTGGGGGGAACCAGGCCTGCAGGGGAGGGCAGATGGGGGCAACCAGGCATGCAGGGGAGGGCAGCTGGGGGGGACCAGGACTGCAGGAGAGAGCAATTGTGGGCAACAAGCCCGATAGCGGAGGGCAGTTGTGGGAGACCAGGCCTGCAGGAGAGGGCAGTTGTGGGTGACCAGGCCTGCAGGAGAGGGCAGTTGGGGGTGACCAGGCCTGCAGGAGAGGGCAGTTGGAGGCAACCTGGTCAGTAGGGGAGCAGTTAGGCATCGATCAGGTTGGCAGGGGAGTGGTTAGGTGTCAATCACGCCAGCAGGGGAGTGGTTAGGGGGTCATCAGGGTGGCAGGCAGAAATGGTTAGGGGTAATAAGGCAGGCAGGCAGGCAACGGTTGGGTGACAGCAGTCCCGGATTATGAGAGGGATGTCCAAATGCTGGTTTAGACCCGATTCCTTGAGCACCTGGCTCTGGTAGCAAGAGGAGATTGTGCCTCTGGGTCCCACAGATCATCTCCTACACAAGGTCACTCCTTCAGGACTATTTTGCCTAATACATATAGACAAACACAGAGAGTCAGGCAAAATGAGGAAACAAATATGGGTCAAACCAAAGAATAAAACTAACTCAGAAAAAATACCTTAATTTAACAGATAAGCAACGTACCTGACAAAGACTTCAAAGTAATAATCATAAAATTGCTCACTGAACTGCAGATGAACACGAAACTTTAAGAGACAGAAAATATAAAAACAGAAATTATAATTGAACTGGTAAATACACTAGAAGGGTTCAACAGCAAACTGGATGAAGTAGAAGTAAAAATCAGTGAGTAGGAAGACAAAGCAATGAAACACCCAGACAGAACAGCAAAATAAAAATAAAAAAGAATTTTAAAAAGAGAAGCTCCCTCAGGAGACCTCTGTGATAACATCAAGTGGAATAACATTCACATTATAAGGGTCCCAAAAGGAGAAGAAAGACAGGGCCAGAATAGTTATTTAAAGAAAAAATGGCAAAAAAATTTCCCTAATCTTGGAACGGAAACAGACACCCACGTAAAGGAAGCCCAGAGTTCCAAACAAGATGAAACCAAAAAGAACCACACCAAAACACATAATTAAAATGTTAAAGTTTCAACATCATTAAAATGTCCATACTACCCAAAGCAATCTATAAATTCAACGCACTTCCCATTAAAATACCAACAGCATACTTCAGAGATCTAGAACGAACTTTCCAAAAATTCATCTGGAATAAAAGAAGACCCCGAATAGCTGCAGCAATCCTGAAAAAGAACAAAGGAGGTGGGATCTCAATACCAGATATCAAGATGTATTACAAAGCCACTGTTCTCAAAACTGCCTGGTACTGGCACAAGAATAGGCATATAGATCAATGAAATAGAATAGAGAGCCCAGAAATTGGCCCGAACCAATATGCTCAATTAATATTTGACAAAGGAGGCAAGAACATACAATGGAGCCAAGATAGTCTCTTCAATAAATGGTGTTGGTAAAATTGGACAGATATATGCAAGAAAATGAAACTAGACCACCAACTTACACCATACACAAAAATAAACTCAAAATGGATAAAGGACTTAAATGTATGACAGGAAACCATAAAAATTCTAGAAGAATCCAAAGGCAACAAAATCTCAGACATATGCCGAAGCAATTTCTTCACTGATACAGCTCCCAGGGCACGAAAGAGAAAATGAACAAATGGGACTACATCAAAATAAAAAGCTTCTGCACAGCAAAAGAAAGCATCAACAAAACAACGAGAAAACCCACTGCATGGGAGAACATATTTGCCAATGATATCTCTGATAAGGGCCTAATCTCCAAAATTTATAGGGAACTCATACAACTTAACAAAAGGAAGATAAACAATCCAATCAAACAATGGGCAAAGGACCTAAATAGACACCTTTCAAAAGAGGACAGTCAGAAAGCCAAGAGACATATGAAAACATGCTCAAAGTCACTAATCATCCGAGAGATGCAAATCAAAACAACAATGAGGTACCATCTCACACCTGTCAGGCTGGCTATCATCAACAAATCAACAAACGACAAGTGCTGGAGAGGATGTGGAGAAAAAGGAACACTTGTGCACTGCTGGTGGGAATGCAGACTGGTGCAGCCACTATGGAAGACAGTATGGAGTTTCCTCAAAAAACTGAAAATGGAACTCCCATTTGACCCTGTGATCCCACTTCTAGGAATATATCCCAAGAAACCAGAAACACCAATCAGAAAGGATATATGCACCCCTATGTTCATAGCAGCACAATTCACCATAGCTAAGATCTGGAAACAGCCTAAGTGCCCATCAGTAGATGAATGGATTAGAAAACTGTGGTACATCTACACGATGGAATACTATGCTGCTCTAAAAAGGAAGGAACTCTTACCATTTGCAACGGCATGGATGGAACTAGAGAACATTATGCTAAGTGAAATAAGCCAGTCAATGAAGGAAAAATACCACATGATCTCACTCATTCATGGATAATAGAGACCATTATAAACTTTTGAACAATAATAGATACAGAGGCAGAGCTGCCTCAAACAGATTGTCAAACTGCAGCGGGAAGGCCGGGGAGGGTGGGAGTGCAGGAGGTAGGGGGGTAAGAGATCAACCAAAGGGCTTGTATGCATACATATAAGCATAACCAATGGACATAAGACACCGGGGGATAGGGGAGGCTAGGGGACTGTCTAGGGTGGGGGGGAAAAATGGACACATATGTAATACCCTTTGTAATACTTTAAGCAATAAAAAAATAAAAAATAAAAATAAATAAAATGTTAAAGTTGCCTTGGCTGGTTTGGCTCAGTGGATAAGAGCATCAGCCTGCAGACTGAAGGGTCCCACTTTGATTACAGTCAAGGGCACATGCCTGGGTTGTAGACTCAATCCCCAGCAGGAGGCATGCAAGAGGCAGCTGATCAATGATTCTCTCTTATCATTGATGTTTCTCTCTCTCTCCCTCTCCCTTTCTCTCTGAAATCAATTAAAAAATATTTTTTAAATGTTCAAGTTAAAAATAAAGAGAGAATCTTAAGGGCATTAACGGATAAACAACTTATTACATACTATTGGCCTGGTGCATGAAATTTTTGCACTGGGGGGTGAGGGGGGATCCCTCAGCCTGCCCTGCATCCTCTTGCAGTCCAGGTCCCCTCGCTCCTTACCGCTCACTGCAGCAGAGGCAGGAGAGGCTCCCACCACTGCAGCTGTGTTTACCAACTGTGAGCCTGGCTTCTGGCAGAGCAGTGGTCCCCCTGTGGGAATGCACTGACCGCCAGGAGGCAGCTTCTACATTCAGCGTCTGCCCCTGGTGGTCAGTGTGCATCATAGTGACCGGTCATTCTGCTGGTCTTTCCGCCATTCATTCTGCTGGTCTTTCTGCCATTCAGTCGCTTTGCATATAAGGGTTTTATTATATAGGATAAGGCAAACCCCATAAGGCTACCTCAGATTTTTTTTCAGCAAATCTTTATAGGCCAGAAGGGAGTGCCATAACATTCAAAGTGCTGTAAGAAAATAATTTTCAACCAAGAATTCTCTACCTGCAAGGTTAACATTAATATCTGATAGAGAGATCAAGAGTATTCTAGATAAGCAAAAGCTTAAAGAGTTCATCACCATTAAGCCAACCTTACAAGAAATGTTAAATGAACTTTTCTAAGCTAAAAAGAAAAGGCACTAATTAATAAAAAAAACATACTCTTGAAAAGGTAAAATACATGCACACTTGAAAAGTTAAATATATAGTAAACATATCAAATCAATCATATATAAAGCAAATATCCAGGTTAAAAGACAAAACAAGTGAAAGTAAATAAAATTGCAACTAAGGAAAAGATAAACAGAAAATGTGTTGTCAAGAATATAACATGGGCAGAGGAGTAAAAATGTAAACCTTGGGAATATGTTCAAAATTAAGTTGCTATCAACTTAGAAAGACTAATGAATGCATAAGATGCTGTTCAGACTGCAGAACGAGGTTGGGCCCATTCCACACGGGTTATGGGTGGACCACCAGCTTCTCTGTGGAGACACCTCAACTTGGACAGCCATACCAGGACATATCCCCTTGAAATTAACACTAAAGAAACTGTAAGCTATCTGCTTTAGGGATCTGGCAATTCATCTCTTCCCCCAAACCCCCAACTAGTGAAAACAACATGAAGGCAAGGACTATGTCTGCATTGTGGCCTCAGTCATTAGCAAAATGACATGTACAAAGTGTATGAAATAGTTGTCAAATGAATGAATTAATTAATCAACCCATAAGTCAGTCAAGTAATCAGTCTGTTACTAGGACAAGGACTAAGTTATCCTCTTCCACTCATAGTATTATGCTAGCAGTTATCATGCCTCCCCCCCCCCCAACACACACATTGAGTGTTTGTGTGTGTGTGTGTGTGTGTGTGTGTGTGTGTAAAGTTAGAATTAGCAGGCCTATTTGAGTAACATGCTGAATTCCCTGCGACATGCCACGGTCAATAGGTTCACAGTATAAATCCTTGATGTCTTTGCCTTGGCCGGTGTGACTCAGTTGGTCAGGCTTCATCCCATGTATCAATTCCCAGTCAGGGCACATGCCTGGGTTGTGGGCTGGATCCCCAGGGGGGAGTGTGCAGGAGGCTGCAGGTTGATGTTGTGCTTTCATATCAATGTTTATCCCCCCCAACTTCCTTCTTCTCTCTCTGAAAATCAATAAACTATTATTTAAAAAAATATATTGACCTCTTTTTGTCCCCATGCGGTTCATAGGTTAAAAGAAACAGTAGCTAGTAATTACTATATCAAAAGTATAAGCCATGAAAATGCAAATCAAAACCACAACGTGATATCACCTCACAAATGTTGGAATGGATGTTATTAAAAAGATAGGAAATAAGGTGCTTTGGAGAGAATGTGGAGAAAAGGAAACCCTTGTGCATTGTTTTGTTTTTGTTCTGAATCTATTTTTATTGATTTCAGAGGGGAGAGAGAGAGATAGAAACATCAATGATGAGAGAAAATCATTGATCAGCTACTTCCTGCACACCTCCTACTGGGGATCCAGCCTGCAGCCCAGGCATGTGTTCTTGACTGGATTTGAACCCAGGACCCTTAAGTCCACAGGCTGATGCTCCATCCATTGAGCCAAACCAGGTAGAGCTGTGCACTCTCTTTTTTTTTATTGCTTAAAGTATTACAAAGGGTATTACATATGTGTCCATTTTTTTCCCCCGCCCTAGACAGTCCCCTAGCCTCCCCTATCCCCCGGTGTCTTATGTCCATTGGTTATGCTTATATGCATGCATACAAGTCCTTTAGTTGATCTCTTACCTGCCTACCTTCTGCCCCCCAACCCTCCCCGGCCTTCCCGCTGCCGTTTGACAATCTGTTTGAGGCAGCTCTGCCTCTGTATCAATTATTGTTCAAAAGTTTATAATGGTCTCTATTATCCATGAATGAGTGAGATCATGTGGTATTTTTCCTTCATTGACTGGCTTATTTCACTTAGCATAATGTTCTCCAGTTCCATCCATGCCGTTGCAAATGGTAAGAGTTCCTTCCTTTTTAGAGCAGCATAGTATTCCATCGTGTAGATGTACCACAGTTTTCTAATCCATTCATCTACTGATGGGCACTTAGGCTGTTTCCAGATCTTAGCTATGGTGAATTGTGCTGCTATGAACATAGGGGTGCATATATCCTTTCTGATTGGTGTTTCTGGTTTCTTGGGATATATTCCTAGAAGTGGGATCACAGGGTCAAATGGGAGTTCCATTTTCAGTTTTTTGAGGAAACTCCATACTGTCTTCCATAGTGGCTGCACCAGTCTGCATTCCCACCAGCAGTGCACAAGTGTTCCTTTTTCTCCACATCCTCTCCAGCACTTGTCGTTTGTTGATTTGTTGATGATAGCCAGCCTGACAGGTGTGAGATGGTACCTCATTGTTGTTTTGATTTGCATCTCTCGGATGATTAGTGACTTTGAGCATGTTTTCATATGTCTCTTGGCTTTCTGACTGTCCTCTTTTGAAAGGTGTCTATTTAGGTCCTTTGCCCATTTTTTGATTGGATTGTTTATCTTCCTTTTGTTAAGTTGTATGAGTTCCCTATAAATTTTGGAGATTAGGCCCTTATCAGACATGACATTGGCAAATATGTTTTCCCACACAGTGGGTTTTCTCGCTGTTTTGTTGATGCTTTCTTTTGCTGTGCAGAAGCTTTTTATTTTGATGTAGTCCCATTTGTTCATTTTCTCTTTAGTTTCAAGTGCCCTAGGAGCTGTATCAGTGAAGAAATTGCTTCGACATATGTCTGAGATTTTGTTGCCTTTGGATTCTTCTACAAGTTTTATGGTTTCCTGTCGTACATTTAAGTCCTTTATCCATTTTGAGTTTAATTTTGTGTATGGTGTATGTTGGTGGTCTAGTTTCATTTTCTTGCATATATCCGTCCAATTTTACCAACACCATTTATTGAAGAGACTATCTTGGCTCCATTGTATGTTCTTGCCTCCTTTGTCAAATATTAATTGAACATATTGGTTCGGGCCGGTTTCTGGGCTCTCTATTCTATTCCATTGATCTATATGCCTATTCTTGTGCCAGTACCAGGCAGTTTTGAGAACAGTGGCTTTGTAATACATCTTGCTATCTGGTATTGAGATCCCACCTACTTTACTTTGTTCTTTTTCAGGATTGCTGCAGCTCTTCGGGGTCTTTTTTTATTCCAGATGAATTTTTGGAGAGTTCGTTCTGGATCTCTGAAGTATGCCATTGGTATTTTAATGGGAAGTGCGTTGAATTTATAGATTGCTTTGGGTAGTATGGACATTTTAATGGTGTTGATTCTACCAATCCAGGAACACGGTATGTTCTTCCATGTGTTTATGTCTTCCACTATATCTTTTTTCAACGTCCTGTAGTTTTCTGAGTAGAGGTCTTTTACTTCTTTAGTTAAGTTTATTCCTAGGTAGCTTAATTTTTTTGGTGCGATGGTAAACGGGGTTGTTTTTACAATCTCTCTTTCTGAAAGTTCACTATTGGTGTATAGAAATGCCTCAGATTTCTTGGGGTTGATTTTGTATCCTGCTACATTGCCAAATTCATGTATTAAGTCTAGTAGCTTTTTGATGGAGTCTCTAGGGTTTTGTATGTATAATATCATGTCGTCTGCAAATAAGGACAGTTTTACTTCCTCTTTTCCAATTTGGATGCCTTTTATTTCTTCTTCTTGCTGAATTGCAATGGCTAACACTTCCAGTACTACGTTGAACAGGAGTGGTGAGAGGGGGCATCCCTGTCTTGTTCCTGTTCTTAGGGGAAATGGTGTTAGTTTTTGTCCATTGAGTATGATGTTGGCTGTGGGCCTGTCATATATGGCTTTTATTATGTTGAGGTATGATCCTTCTACTCCCGCCTTACTGAGAGTTTTTATCAAAAATGGGTGTTGAATTTTGTCAAATGCTTTTTCTGCATCAATTGATATGACCATGTGGTTTTTTTCTTTCAATTTGTATATGTGATGTATCACGTTTATTGATTTGCGGATATTGTACCATCCTTGCATCCCTGGGATAAATCCTACTTGGTCATGGTGTATGATCTTTCTGATGTACTGCTGTATCCGATTTGCTAAGATTTTGTTGAGGATTTTGGCATCTATGTTCATGAGGGATATTGGCCTGTAATTCTCTTTCATTGTGTTGTCTTTACCTGGTTTTGGTATTAGGGTGATGCTGGCTTCATAGAATGAGCTTGGAAGTGTTCCTTCCTCTTGAATTTTTTGTAGTAGTCTGAGGAGGATAGGTTTTAGTTCTTCCTTGAATGTTTGGTAAAACTCCCCTGTGAAGCCGTCTGGTCCTGGGCTTTTGTTTGATGGAAGCTTTTTGATGACTGCTTCAATTTCTTCCATAGTTATTGGCCTGTTGAGATTTTTAGATTCTTCCTGATTGAGTTTTGGAATGTTGTATTTTTCTAGGAATTTGTCCATTTCCTCCAGGTTGTCTAGTTTGTTGGAGTAGAGCTGTCCATAGTATTTTTTAACAATCATTTGTATTTCTGTGGGGTCTGTTGTTATTTCGCCTCTATCGTTTCTGATTTTATTTATTTCGGTCCTCTCTCTTTGCTTCTTGGTGAGTCTGGCTAGAGGTTTGTCAATCTTGTTTATCCTTTCAAAGAAGCAGCTCTTGGTTTCATTGATTTTCTGTATTGTTTTTTTGGTCTCTATGTCATTTATTTCTGCTCTCATCTTTATTATCTCCTTCCTTCTGCTCTCTCTGGGGTTTTCTTGTTGCTCTCTTTCTAATTCTTTGAGTTGTAGAGTTAGATGATTTACTACCATTTTTTCTTGTTTTTTGAGATAGGCCTGTAGAGCTATAAACTTCCCTCTCAGGACTGCTTTCATTGTGCCCCATAGGTTTTGGATTGTTGTGTTTTCATTGTCATTAGTTTCCAGGATGTTTTTAATTTCTTCTTTGATCTCATTGGTAACCCAATCAATATTTACTAGCATGCAATTCAGCTTCCAGGTGTTTGAGTATTTTGGGTTGTTTTTATTGTAGTTTATTTCTAATATTATGCCATCGTGGTCTGCGAAGATGCTTTTTATGATTTCAATGTTCTTTAATTTGGGGATACTTTGCTTGTGACCCAATATATGGTCTATTTTTGAATATGTCCTATGAGCACTTGAGTAGAATGTATATTCCGTGGCATTGGGGTGAAGTGTTCTGAAGATGTCTATTAAGTCCATCTGATCTAGTGAGTCATTTAGGATAGCTGTATCTTTGCTGATTGTTTGTGTATAGGGCTTATCCAGTGCTGTCAGTGGTGTATTAAAGTCCCCTACTATGATTGTATTGTTGTCGATCTCTCCTTTGATATCTTCCAAAGTTTTTTTATGAATTTGGGTGCTCCTGCATTGGGTGCATATATGTTTACCAGGGTTATATCTTCTTGTTGTATTGATCCCTTTAGTATTATGAAGTGGCCTTCCTTATCTCTTGTTATGGTCTTCACTTTGAGGTCTATTTTGTCCGATATAAGTATTGCTACCCCAGCTTTCTTTTCCTTTCCATTTGCCTGAAAGATATTTTTCCATCCTTTCACTTTCAGTCTGTGTGAGTCCCTTCTAATGAGGTGGGTTTCTTGTAGACAGCAGATGTATGGGTCATGTTTTTTTATCCATTCAGCCACTCGATGTCTTTTGGTTGGAGCATTTAGTCCGTTTACGTTTAAAGTTATTATTGAAAGGTACTTGTTTGTAGCCATTTCTTTTTTTGTGTGGCTGTTTTCTTTCTGAGCTTTTTATTTCTTATTTTTATACCAGTCCCTTTAGCATTCCTTGCATTGCTGGCTTGGTGGTGAGAAACTCCCTTAGCCTTTTTTTTGTCTGTGAAGCTTCTTATTTCCCCTTCAAGTTTGAATGATAACCTTACTGGATAGAGTATTCTTGGATTCAGTCCTTTGCTTTGCATCACTTTGTAAATTTCCATCCATTCTTTTCTGGCCTGATGTGTTTCTGTTGAGAAATCATTTGACAATCTAATGGGAGATCCCTTGTATGTAACTTTCCGTCTTTCTCTTGCAGCCTGTAAGATTCTCTCTTTGTCCTGAACATTTGCCATGGTAATTATGATGTGTCTTGGTGTGGGTCTTTTCGGGTTCACCTTGTTTGGGACTCTCTGGGCTTGTGTGACTTTTTTCTTCCCCACCTCAGGGAAGTTTTCTGATATTATTTCTTCTAATAGGTTTTCTAATCCTTGTTCATCTTTCTGTTGTTCTGGTACCCCTATTATTCGTATGTTGTTTTGTTTCATGTTGTCCCAAAGCTCCCTTAGGCTCTCCTCCTGTCTTTTAATTTTTTTCTCCAATTGCAGTACATTGTGGGTGTGTTTTGCTTTCTTGTCTTCTAATTCACTAATTCGGTCCTCTGCTTCTCCTAGTCTACTGTTGATACTTTCAATGGTGTTTTTCATTGCAGCTATATCAGTCTTCATTTATTCTTGAGTCTTACTTAAGTTGTTGATTTTTTCATCTGTTTCTTCTAGCTTCTTCCATATGTTATTGATTTTTTCATCTGTTTCTTCTTGCTTCTTGCAGAGGTTGTCGATTTTTTCCTCCATCCGGTTTATGCACTCTAGGACCCTTATTCTGAATTCTTTTTCTGTCATGTTGCATGCCTCTGTATTACTTAGCTGCTTTTCTGGAGAGTCCTCCTTCTCTTTCCTTTGGGGGTTTCTTTGTCTACCCATGTTTGATATCACTGACATATCTAGACGTTGAGTCGTTCAGTGGTTGCTCCCTTGGTGGCAGTGACTCCTTGGGCTGTGGTTGCTCTTCAGGCGGTTGCGGTAGTAGCTGCTCTTCAGTTGGCAGCAGCTCCTCTGGTGGGTGCTGTTCACAGCTGTGGTGGCTCTTCTGGCTGGTGGGGCGAGGTTTCACGTACAGCTGCTGTTCCTCAGCAGAGGGTGTGGTGCTCAGGAGGTTGCTGTTGCTTGGATATGCTGCATTGATTTAAAGGCACAAAATACAACACAACAAGCCACCACGTACCAGGCACTATACACAAATACATTCACGATATTAATAACCCCAAATAAAGGTGACCACCCGAATTAAGAGAATTAGGGGATAAGGAAGAAGGAAGAGAAAAAGATAAAAGACAAAAAAGAAAAGAAAAGTAGGGACTAAGAAAGGAGTGCAAAAATTAAATTTGGAAAAAGGAGGGGGGTAAATAAAAGCGAGAAAAGAAAAGGAAAGGAAAGAAAAGAAAAGAAAAGAAAAGAAAAGAAAAGAAAAGGAAAGAAAAGAAAAGAAAAGAAAAGAAAAGAAAAGAAAAGAAAAGAAAAGCGAAAAAAGAGAATGAAGTGGAAGAGGGGTAGAGACTTTTTATATGAGGAGAATACTCCTATAGAACCGCCACTAATCCCAACAAATTCCATCAACAGCTCCCTGGAGATGAATGCAAACTAGAAACAACCAATAATAGAACGATGAAAATAGAATGGAGAACACTAATCCCAAAATAAAATAAAGAGAAAATAAAATGACACTTTAAAAAATGGTAAAATGGTAGCAGTAATAATACTGGTTAAAAATAAGAAGGTAGTAATTAAAAGGGTAAAATCAGGTGATGGAAAAAGAAGGGAAAAAAAAGAAAAAAAAATTGGTTTCTTAGTTAAAAGGTGAAAAAAGAAAAAAAAATTGCAGTAGTGAAGGTCCTTCGGTTCTATTCTTCAGTGTGGCTCGCCTTAGACCTGCCAGGTATTCAGGAGAGTGTTGAGTTTCCCTGCGATACACTGTTCCTCTGTGTTGTAAACCACAGTCCTTATTTTAAAGCAGGCCGTATTTGTTTCCCAGACTGCCTTATATTGTGTTTAGCAAAGAGTCAGTTTGTGGGTCAGCCTCTGGGTGGCAGTGTTCTGGGGTTGGCCTCTGAGGCTATAGGGCCTCTCTGTCCAGTGGAAGTTCACTGCCCAGAGCTGGCGGCGTAATAGATAGTTACCGGCGCTGTGTTGTTGCTGGGATTGAAGATCCCTCTATAGGCCAGACCCTGTTAACTCCCAGGGACTGATCAGGTTATTTTAATCCTTGATCTCTTTCAGGGTGGAATCTGGGTGTGGCTGTGCTCCTTGCCTGGGGGCATGGGGGAGGAGTCTCACTCTCCGGAGAGAATGGCTGCCCCAGTCCTGGGCTCAGGGGTGTCTCAGCACTCAACTCGCTGCCACCTCTCCCGGCCCCCCTTCTCTCCTCACTCTCTCCCCAGATTCCACTCCTCCACACACTCTCCCTCTCTTCAGCACAGGTGAGTGTCTGTATCCGAAATGTCCCATGAACAGGATTCAGTGAAAACAAACAAACAAACGCCAGCCGCGGAAACGGGGAAGGCTTGGTTTCTGTAAGCTTCTTCTCTTACCGGGACTGCATGGTCTGGTCAGCTCTTCAGGCTGTCCCCTTTAGGCTCAGTCCTCCGTGATCACAGAACCCAGCTCTCAATTCCCCGGTGGTGCCAGGAATCCCGCGGTTCTCCTTTCCCCCGTCAGGGGCTGTGCCTGTCCCAAGGGATGCGGCTGTCTGCCACGCGTCTCCCTCTGACTCTCTGGGCTCAGAGGTCTGGCAAACTTTCCTGCCCAAACCCTGGTTTTTTTTTCCTTTCCAGGGGAGTTCTGCTCTTCCCGGCTGCAAACCGTCTCACCAGCTGAGCAATTTCACCAATTCAGGGTGGGTGATATTAGTTTCAGCTGTTCACTACATTTGCTCCGGGACACGACCTGGGACACGTCTGCCTATATCGCCGCCATCTTCCGTCTCCCGGGCTGTGCACTCTTGATAGGAATGTAAATTAATGTAGCTGTTTGGGAAAACAGTATGAAGGTTCTTCAAAAAGTTAAAAATAGAACTGCCATGTGATCCAGTATTTCCACTTCTGGAAACAAAAACACTAACTTCAAATCTGCACCATCACATTTATTGCAGCATTATTTACAGTAGCCATTACATCAAAACAGCCTAAGCATCCATCAATAGATAAAGAGATAAAGAAGATGTGTTATACACAAGTGTTCTATCCAATGGAATACTAATCAGCCATAAAAAAGAAGGAAATTCTGCCATTTGTGACAATATGAATAATCCTCAAGGGCATTATGCTAAGTGAAGTAAGTCTGACATAAAAAGAAAATACTGTATGGTCTCACTTACAAGTGAAATCTTAAAAAAAAAAAATTATTTTAAACCAAACTCATAGAGTACAGATTGGTGGTTGCCAGAGGTAGGGAATAGGGGCAGGGTGAAATGGATAAAGGTGGTCAAAAGATACAAACTTCCAGTTTTAAAATAAATAAGTCCTAGCAATGTAATGTGCAGCATGGTCACTAGCTAATAATGTTGTGTTGTACATTTGGAAGTTGCTAAAAGAAAAGATCTTAAAAGTTCTCATCGCACACAAAAATTTTGTAACTATGTGTGGTTGTGTATGTTAACTAGACTTATGGTGGTGAACATTTGGCAATATAATACATATATCAAATCATTATGTGATATACCTGAAAATAATATGATATGTCAACCATACCCCATTTTTTAAAAAAGTATATGCCAAGACCTGGCTGGCGTGACATCGTAGCTAGAATGTTGGTCTGTGCACCAGAGGGTCTCAGGTTCAATTCCCAGTCAAGCGCACATACCTGGGGTTGTAGGTTCGATCACTGCCCACTGTCAGGGTCTGTGCTGGAGGCAACCAATTGATGTGTATATCTCTCATTGATGTTTCTCTCTCTCTCTCTCTCTCTCTCTCTCTCTCTCTCTCTCTCTCTCCCTCTCTCTTTCCTCTTCCCCTCCCTCTCACTCTCTCTAAAAACCAATAGAAAAATATCCTCATTTCTTGAATGAGGATTAAAATAAATAAAAAGTATAAGTCAAAATATGGTGTATATATATATATATATATATATATATATTAGAATATTTGTCAGAAAAAGAAATTCTGACACATGCTACAACATAGATGAAACTTGATGACATTAAGCTAATTAAATTAAGTCAGATACTTATATGAGGTCCCTAGAGTAGTCAAATTTATAAAGGCAGAAATTAGAATGGTGGTTGCCAAGGGCTGGGGGTGGGGGCGGAAAGGTATAAGGGAGGTTAATGTTTAATGGATAGAGCTTCAGTTTTGTAAGTTAAAAAGAAGTTCTGTGGATGGATGGTGGGGATGATGGCACAGCAATGTTAATGTACTTAATGCCACTGAACTGTACACTTAAAAATGACTAAAATAATAAATTGTTTTATTTTACCACAATTTTTATTTTAAACCTTGAAAAGTATAGGCCAAGTGCTGTGTGAGCTCAGGGGAAGCTCCTCTGTACCTCTCCTAAGAGGATGCTGATGCCAGCTGCTCACCTCATGGATTTTGCATCCCTAGTAGAGTGTTGAGAGCATATGGGAGGAAGAGAGGCAGTGTTCATGAATTTAATGAAAGATTGGGTAAAACTAATGAGATAAGAAAAATACATTTCGCCAAAACCGGTTTGGCTCAGTGGATAGAGCGTCGGCCTGTGGACCGAAAGGTCCCAGGTTCGATTCCGGTCAAGGGCATGTACCTGGGTTGCGGGCACATCCCCAGTAGGGGATGTGCAGAAGGCAGCTGATCGATGTTTCTCTCTCATCGATGTTTCTAACTCTCTATCTCTCTCCCTTCCTCCCTGTAAAAAATCAATAAAATAAAATATATTTTAAAAAAAAAGAAAGAAAAATACATTTCTTAAAGTGTTTTTTAACGTTTTTATCGATATTTAGAAAGAGAGGAATAGAGAGAAACATCAATGATGTGAGAGAAACATCATTGATAGGCTGCCTCTTGCACTCCCTCTACTGGGGATCAAGCCTAAAGTCCCAACATGGACCCTGACCAGGAATCAAACCTGTGACCTCTTGGTTCCTAGGTCAATGCTCAACCATTTAGAAGCACTGACCAGGCTCTTAAAGTGTTTTTCATGCACAAAGATGATTGAATGCTCTTCCTAGGCAGGTTGGGGCACAATTTGTAAACAGCAGTCTCAAATTTGGACCTTGATCTTGAGTCACTGTGACTGTCGGGGCCACCATTTCCATTTCAATATGGACCTCAGGATTGTTCACTTCTCGGGAGATTCACTAAGCAGAAAAGAGCTACTCAGTTACATCTGTGGTTTCCAAATCATGCGTTTTCCTCATTTTAAAAAAGCAGATTTCGTATTACTGCCAATTCCAACCAGCACTTAACCACGGAATGGCCTCAGATATCCCATCTGTTCAAAGAAGATGGAAAACATTCACACTGCATGTGCGTACATGCCTCTGAGGCAAATGGAAAACACCAAGTAAGGGCTGCTTAAAGGAAGGCCATGGTAGGCCTCGCAGATCACTGTCACCAGAGCCTGATAAATGTCACTCTGGCCCACTGCCTCTTTTGGCTTTCACTTTCTCTTTTGCTCTTTCACACTGGCATGAGAATAGGTCATTCCCACCAAGATGGACATGAGTCAACACAGCCTGGGGAGTCAGAGTGCCCTGAGTACAGGAGCTCCCCCCACCAACCCCCATATGGACCACCAGCACACACAGCCAGTCTGGGTGGCTCTCACAACAAGAGAGCAAAGCCAAACATTAGAATGACTAGTTTCGTATAATTATGTGGTGTTCCAACAATGGGTTCCATTTTGGTTCCTTTGAATAGTAGATGCTCATAAAATACAATAAAAATTCCCTTCTAAGGCACTCAGTCTTTTTGAGAAGCACAAAAGAAAACATGGACTTACAACTTAACAATTCAATTTCTTTAGACATGAAATCAATGTTTTCATTTTTGATGAACTGGAAGTCTCATTTATTTCCTACTTTGTTTTTAATATCTTTAGGATAAAATCTGGGCATTTCCTATGTTTCCAAGACCAGCTTTTATTTGGGGGTAAAAAGCTATTCTCTAACAAAAAATGCTCAGAGGTTTGTTTCCCTCCAGGTATAACTGCTGCCTTTCACCTGCCATTGTGGTGCAGGGATTGATGGCGGAAGCGCTGGGATAAGGGAGGTGAGAAGCCAGCAGGCAGAGAAGGGCCAAGCTTCCTGAGACTGCTGGTTATTTGTCTGAACTCAAATATTCAGGACATAAAAATTGATAAGCCTTCCTACAAACTAATCTCAGTATTTTCAAAAATAGCCAACCATTACCTTTCTTGATTGATTTGATGACTTTTATCAGCCAAATATGTATTGGACTCTTGGTGGGAGAGAAGACCTTGATGGAGATTTATTGAAAACTAGAGGCCCGGTGCACAAAAGTTGTTCACTGGGACGAGGGGGTCCCTCATCCCAGTCTGCACCCTCTCACAGTCTGGGACCCCTCAGGGGATGTCTGCCTGCTGGCTTAGGCCCAATCGCCCTGGGGATCGGGCCTACGCTTGCAGGCGGACATCCCTCTTGCAGTTCAGGATCCCTCTTGCAGCCCAGGACACCTCGCTCCTTACCGTCCGCCTGCTTGCTGCTCCTTACCACTCGGCTCACTGCTCCTCAGTGCTGCTGCAGAGGCGGGAGAGGCTCCCGCAACCACCACTGCACTCGTCAGCCTTGAGCCAGGCTTCTGGCCAAGTGGCGCTCCCCCTGTGGGAGTGCACTTATGACCAGGGGGCAGCTCCTGTGTTGAGCATCTGCCCCCTGGTGGTCAGTGTGCATCATAGCAGCCGGTCATTCCACCAGTCACTCAGCCGTTCAGTTGATTTGCATATTAGGGTTTTATTATATAGGATAGGTTTTTAAAACACGTGACCCCCTGTTTCATCTGATGCTGGGTCAGCAGGTGAGGGACTGACGGACCATCATCGGTAACCTCACAGCCAGTAGGTGCCCAGAAGTTCCCAGGATCTGAGCTTCCCAAAGTCTGATGTGTTCTTTGCCTCTCCAAACTGGAAGGATGTCAAGGGATTGGAGAAACAGTTGTAATTAACTTAGTCAAAGCACATTGTTTTAAACAAATGCTTTTGTTAGTACCCACGGGAACCCCATTGATCTGATACCCCAGGAACTTCTGAAAGGAGACCACCTTGGGTCAGGTGACTGAGCAACTGCAACTCTTGTGAGTTTCAGGTGCTCCATGAAGACCTTTGTCTTCACCTGTCACTGCCTCTATCACTCTGGGCCTTTGCTTCTGGACCACCTATTCCTTGCTTACTCTTGGCATAGCTGAGACAGGAAGGTAAGAAAATGTTTAAAACTTATAATACTACTAAAGGCCTGATGCATGAAATTCGTGCAAGGGCCTTGGTCCTAGCCCCCGCCCACCGCTGCCATGGCTAGGGGCCTCTGCCGCTTCTGCCATGGCCAGGGGCCTCTGCCACCTCTGCAGAGGACCCCACCCACTGTGGCTTTGTCTGGAAGGAAGGACATCCGGTCTAATAGCATATTATACTTGTGTTATTATAGATAATTGTATATGTAGATATTTAAATATATATTCAAATATATATAAAAATAATATATAATATGTAATATATTAACAAATAATTTATAATAACATGATAATATATAATAATACTGTTATTAATGTTTAATATAATAATAATATAAATATAGATGTATATAAAAATAGTACCAAGCAAAAGGGCATGTACAATTTGTAGAGAAATCATTCAGCTTTACATAGAGGAAAAAGGAGTTGAGTGGTAGTTACCAGGGGCTGGGGGTGGGGAAACGGAATATACTGGCCAAAGGGTACAAACTTCTAGTTACAAGAATAAAACTTCTGGGGATCTAATGTATAGCATGGTGATTATGTAATACTATTGAATTATATATTTGAGAGTTGCTAAGATAGTAGATCTCAAATGTTCTCAACACAAAAAGGAAATGGTTGTGTAACGGAGGTGTGAGCTAATGCTATTGTTACAGAGAGCCAGAATAAATCAAGCAATGCTCAGAGAGTTTGGAGTCACACTTTATTCACCGCATTGGGCTTAGAGAAAATGACTTCAAATTCTAAGCAGAGCTACAAGCAGAACTTCCCTTTTTATTAAAGATCCAGCCCTATGTGTGCTTAGTGGTTGTGTCACTGGTGGCCTTGAAAACTATACAGTTCTATCCAATTAAAACATACACCTGGCATGGCATTGAGAGTATGGGCATACCTAGTCTGTGGCCTACAAGGTCAGACAGCTAAGTTTACCTTCCTCATTTTTCAAGCAGGATAGAGCAGGCTAGAAAGCAAAGTTATATTTTTAGAATAAGAGGCCACCTAAAAAATAGCAGAGAATTCCAAACAGTAGTTTTACAAAATAGGTTAACCTTCTCACTATGGTGATAATCATTTTGCAATATATGAATGTATGAAATCAACACATTGTACACTTTAAATTTATACAGTGCTATGTCAATTCATCTCAATAAAACTGATAAAGAGGAGAGAGAGAGAGAGGGAGAGAGAGAGAGAGAGAGAGAGAGAGAGAGAGATGTTGTTCCAGTTGTTTATTCATTCTTCGGGAGCCTTTTAGAAAATAGATGTTTTTGCCCTAGCATTCCGATGACGCTTCCCGCTTGATCACTGGATGTGGTATGTATGTATGTATGTATGTATGTATGTATTCAGATGATATTTTCTTGAGTTGTCCACTGGAATAACCTGTATGTTTTTGTTGTTGTTTTTTGTTTAGTTCCATACAAAGATTCCTATTTATTCATATCTGATTTATTCATTTTTTATTTTATTTTAAAACCCGTATGGGCCAAAACCGGTTTAGCTCGGTGGATAGAGCGTCGGCCTGCGGACTCAAGGGTCCCAGGTTCGATTCCGGTCAAGGGCATGTACCTTGGTTGCGGGCACATCCCCAGTAGGAGGTGTGCAGGAGGCAGCTGGTCGATGTTACTCTCTCATCGATGTTTCTAGCTCTCTATCCCTCTCCCTTCCTCTCTGTAAAAAATCAATAAAAATATATTAAAAACAAACAAACAAACAAAAAAAAACCCGTATGGTTTTATGAATCGGTGTCTCCCCAGTAATTTCAACGAGAGAGAGAGAGAGAGAGAGAGAGAGAGAGAGAGAGAGAGAGAAGATGACACGATCCGATCCGTGAGTACTGCCTCATTTAGGTTTCAGCCCCCAGGTGGCAAAAATGTTTTTGTGCCCTAACTGGTTTGGCTCAGTGGATGGAGCGTTGGCCTGCGGACTTGGTGTGTGTGTGTGTGTGTGCGTGTGTGTGTGTGTGTGTGTGTGTGTGTGTGTGTGTGTCCCAGGTTCGATTCCGGTCAAGGGCATGTACTTCGGTTTCGGGCACATCCCCAGTAGGAGGTGTGCAGGAGGCAGCTAGCTGATCGATGTTTCTCTCTCGTGGATGTTTCTCTCTATCCCTCTCCCTTCCTCTCTGTAAAACATCAATAAAATATTTATTAATGTTAAAAAAAAACTGATAAAGAGATAAATTTGTAAAGTTTTTTAAATAATAAAAATAAAAAATAGTTCAGCTTTGAAAGTAGAAGTTTCCAGTTCTACTAGAGTTTGCTTTATTTCAGTCCTGTCCAATACCACATAGGATCCCCCCAGTATGAGGCCCCACAGAGGGAATCTGATTCCTAATACTATAGCTCACCTCCGGTTTCCTAGCTTTTGATGTAGAAAATAACCTCCTTCTTGCCCACTTGTAAACAGGGATGGGTATTGTTTCCAGGGCACAGCCAATAGTTCAAAGTACTAGTTATTTTTAAGTTTTGAATCTCTGATTTGAAGGACAGTACAGATATAATATTTAAAATAAGATATCTGAGGAAAAAATATTTTAAAAATAAGGTATATGAGCTCAAACTGCTTGTATAGAATAGTAACAGTCAAATCACATTGACTAATGGCTGGAAAAGCAACTTCTAAAAAAAAAAAAATTATTTCAGGTTACAGCACAACTCCAAGCAACATAAGCACCCTTGTTATATGTAAGTTCCTTATAAGGTACTAAAGAGAGAGAATCCATGTACCCAATAATGTGTCCATATTAGGCCCTTCTGGAATATGCACAGGTTTGTGGAAGTGAACACAGCTTTCCACAGTGGTAATTTCTACTTTTACCAGACAGTTGGGTGGACACGGGTTCTGACCCTTAGTGCATGCCAACAACATCTTCAGGATGCCCTGTGTCATCTATCTCATCCCATCATACATATCTGCTGTAAGTGTGGTCCCCTCATTGCTAAAGGCAATGACATCATGGTGAAGGGCATGCCAATGAAACAGTAATTGGGCCCCAAATATTTACAAATCCATCACAACCTCTTGCAGCAAGTGCATTGTGGATATAGTGAAGGAAAATAGCACTACTAGATAAATCTGGTAGCTATCACATTCCTTTAGTCTGTGAAATTTGCATATGCACTTCTTTTGTAGTTCAGGAATTTGGCCAAATATTCAATAGCCATCTGACATGTAACAGCACTTCACACATAACCTTGCTTAAATATTGGACCCATTGCAAAGTCATGTCTGCCCATTACCCGTGTTGTTTAACTCCTGCACCCAGTTTGAAGCCGATTATTTCCACAACCAGCCAGTCTCTGCATATGGAGGCTGTGGATGCCTTCTCAGGCTGAGGAGAGGGGCCTACAGTGCAATGAGCTCATGATTCCAACTTCCAGTAACCACCACATCACATTCCCTTCTGGGCAGTATTCAAAACATCTGAGAGAGGCATTATCTTATGTCCTCCTAAAGCCGGCCTTTAGGGTAAGAATGTGCATTCAAAGCAACCCAAGTGTCCCTCAACAATGGTTGGGTAAACAAAATGTGATCTATACATACAATGGAACAATATTTAGTCTTTAAAAAGGAAATCCTGTTATTTACTACTGCATGGTGAACCTCGAGGACACTATGCCTAGGGAAAGAACCCAGACACAAAAGGATAAATTTATATGACTCCACTTATATGAAATACCCAGGGCAGCCATATAAATGAAATTTGTCAAATTTCTTTTATACAGACAGAAAGTATAATGGTGCCAGGGGCTGGGAGAAAGGGGACGGGGAGTTATTTAATGGGTAGTTTCAGTCAGGGAAAAGGAACAGACTTCTGGACAGTGGTGGAAGCTGTGCAGCATTGTGAGCGCACCTAATGCCACTAAACCTTACACTTAAAATGGTTATAAAATGTATGGTAGCTGGTGTTTCTCAGTGGTTAGAGTGTCAATCAGCCCACCAAAGGGTTGGGGGTTCAATTCCCAGTCAAGGGCATGGATTTGGGTTGCAGGTTTGATCCCACCCCCTAGTTGCGGATTGGGGGGTAGGAGGCAACCAATCAATGTGAGATACATTGATGTTTCTCTGTCTCTTCTCTGTCTCTCTCTTCCCCTCCTCCTCCCTTCCAGTCTCTTTAAGAATCAATGTGTTAATGTAAAAAACCATTGAAACCTATAAAGAATTTTGTGAGTTTATTTGAGCCAAACTGTCGACATATGCCAGGGAAGCAGAACCTCAACGAATTGAGATAGTGCTCCAGAGAATGGCGGGGTTACATCTGCATTTATACATTTGCAATCAAAGGAGGAACATAGGTGGGTTACATGTAATCCATTGGTGATAGATTAAGTAGGAAGGATAAAGCAAAGCAGGGGAAACCCCTGGGATTGGATAAAAAGTAAAGTGATGGACACATACTTAGGTGGGTGCAGGAACATTAACATGATAATGAAGGAATTTGTGGTATCTGTCCTGGCAACCAGCATATTTGGTTGTGCCACAGGGCCTCCAGAAAAAGGGAAGTTACAAGTTACCCAGACATTTCAGGGTATATTATCATAGATGCAAAAAGATAGATAAGCTCAGTTAAGGTAAAGGTTGACCTTGTCAATGAAGATCCTGGCCTAGGACGTAACTGCCCACCATAACTGCTTTAGTTAAAGTTTAATTTCAGACCACCCTTTGTGGTTAGTTTAGGTCTCTGAGTTTGCAAGACCACCATGCAGGCCTCCCCTGAGCTTGTCAGGTCAGCATGTGGCCCCTTTCATCCACAAATGGAAAAAGCAGGAGTGAGGATTTTTAAAAATGGTTAAAGTGGTTAATTTTATGTTATTTATTAAAAATCAAAACATGGAGCCGAACCGGTGTTCCTCAGTGGTTGAGCGTCGACCTATGAACCAGCAGGTCATGGTTCAATTCCTGGTCAAGGCATGTGTCCAGGTTTTGGACTTGATCCCCAGGGTAGGGCATGCAGGAGGCAGCTGATTGATTCTTGTCTGTCATTGTTGTGGACCAACATTTACTAGAGTAAGACCACCGACTCCAATTAGGTCTAAAACAGCCAGTGAGGATTTATTGAAACAGGCCAGTTACTGCCTCGGACTTCTCCACGCAGGGAGCAAGCCCAAACAGCAGAAGCAGCCTTGGGATCAAGCAAGCTTTTATTTGCACAAACCACCAATATCCATCATAACTGCTACTGTGCTAGGGGCAGGGGCCTGACAAAAAAGAATTACTAAGTAGGCTGAGGGGCAGGGACCATGGGAGAGAAAAATTGCTAATTATCTTGCTAGAAAAGCAATGTGTTATGATTGAACCCAGCCAGGTGTGACCCTGCTCATAAATTTTATGTAAACTTTTTACCCTGCCAGTACCAGGAACCGCTAATGAACTGCTTTGCAGTTTTTTTTTCGTTTTGTTTTTTTTTTAAAAAATAATTTGTAGTGTTGCAGATAAAAGGTCTTGCTGTACTCTTGGTCTGCACTGCAAGCTGTGGGCTCTTATGGGAAGGACACGGCTAGCAGTCAGCTGGTCAGCTTAATAAAGGCTCTTAAAATTTAAATTCTGAGTCGGTGGTCTATCTCGCTGAGCTAACCCTTAACACTACAATACTCTACAAGCCACAAACATCCTTTTACAATACTCTATTCAGGGTTCTCACGCACAGGTGTGATGACCAGGAACTTCCACGGCCAAGCATGGCCACCCATCCTTAGCCATATCCTTGGTCTTGTCAATTCTCAGAACTCGGAACAGGTTACCTCAACATTTGCTAAGTCTAAAATTTTCTCACTGCTACTGTAAGTTTGCTTTAAGCCTAGTGCATACATCATCATTGATGTTTCTATCTCTCTCCCCCTCTCCCTTCTTCTCTGAAATGAAGAAAAACATTAAAAAAATAAAATAAAGTAAAAAATAAAAACATGGGATGGAGACTCAGATATGGCGCCCACCTCCTGGCTCTGTGTGAGGAGGGCTCAGCAAAGGAGCAGTGCCTCTGCCAGCACTTTTATCTGGGGAAAGCTGCCCCTCCAGCTCTCATCCTGAAGCCAGACAATTCTGTTCCTCCCCATAGGTCCCTGGCACCTCTCAAGCTGCTGCCCCAGCGCTGGAGCTCAGAGAGAGCAAGTTCAAGTTGAAGGTCTTAAGAGCAAAAACTGAGATTTCCCACAGTAGAAACTGTTTCTCCTCAAGACTGCAGCATCAAGCCCTGCCCTAGAGATTTCAGATTGCCAATCGCAGTCACGGGCACTAGGTCACACTGAGGAACAGACAAGTAATTGGCTTCATCGTTGTTCACAATCTGGCATCACCTCCATTCTCCAGTGTGGAGCTGATCAAAAGACAAGGTTCAATTAGTCCAATATTTTTCTCTTACCAGTCCTTAATCTGCAAAAAATACACTCAGATTTCAGCTGCTTACTTTTTCCAGATAACTTAATTTGAAGAAACTGGAACAGCTAAACAATAAAAAATGGAGTATCCCAAATGTATGCCATAGAATCATTGAGGTGTTACACCCAGGTATGGCAGGGTTACTGTTAGCTTGATATAAACATACAGGGCAGGGGTCCAGCGGAAAACCAAGGCAGGTGGAACATAGGCAGGGGCAGAAATGGCAGTTTGAGCAGCCTAATCACAGAAACCAACCAAGCAGAAATAATATAATGTTTGTGGACTTAAAGTGGGAGGTGTGAGAAACCAAGAGAGGGCCTGCAGCAACAAGGTGTGCTGACACATACTAGTAGAAACAAAGAAATTCAGCGTAGAAACAGAGAAAGAACACATGGAAGCAGGAAGCGTTCAGGTTTGTTGCTGGGAAAGAACAATTGAGAGAATCAATCAGGTGACAACACAAATAGATATAAAAGCAGGCTTATAGCAAATACATAAGCCTGGACTACAAGGCTTCACCAGGCAGCCCATTGTTGCCCCCCCCCCCCACACACACACACACCCCTTTCCATGCGGGGAGTCGGAATCTGCTTGTAATAAATTTTCCACACTTTTGCTTAAATCTTCTGATGTACAGAGCTCATTTTTCAGCTTCGTGACACAACCCTGGGAAAAACCCTCGGCTCACTGGTCCAGTTATCAGCAGTCTGGGAGATCTTTGGACTTGGAACTAGACTTGTCTGCTGTGGTGGGATTGGTGTTGGAGGTTCAACCTCAGCTGCTGCTGATGGGAAGCAGGTGGAACATGGGTTCCAGCAGGTAGAGTGTTATTAGGCAACTGGTGGGCGGCCAGTCAAGCAGGTGGCCTCAGAGAAGCCCAAATAGGTGGCAGATGGAACACAGCTACAAGCTGCAATATCCAGAGATGCAGGCAGGCAGGCCATGTTAGCAGCATCTGTCTGGGTAGCAGTAGCTCTATCAGGTACTGGGTCTGGGTCAGAATTAAGACTCCTTATCTTTGCAGAGTCCAGGAGCGGAAAATTGCACCCCAGGCCTAAAATGACTGAGCAGAATGCTATCTAGATCTATTGAAGTTCCATATGAAAGAGAAAGGGTGAGGTTAATTAAGAATTGATAAGATAACTTGGGTGGAGGGCCTACAAAGGTCTGTACAATGTAGGCATTAGCTACACTGTTGTTTTCTTGTTGGCTTCCTTAGCTCAATGTTAGCATGAAAGATTAAAGCCAAGCAAAAGTTGCCCAGTCCAGGTGGCTCAGTGACTGAGTGTCAACCCATGAACCAAGAGGTCACTTGTCCTTTTGTGGGCTCAATCCCCAGTAGGGGGCATGCAGGAGGCAGCCAATTGATGATGTTTCTCTCATCAGTGTTTCTATCTATCTATCTCCTTACCTCTCTAAAATTCAATAAGAACATATTTTTAAAAAGCCAAGCAACATTATAGAATGAAGAGCATGTTTTTAAAAAAATGTATTTTATTGATTTTTTTTTACAGAGAGGAAGGGAGAGGGATAGTTAGAAACATCGATGAGAGAGAAACATGGATCAGTTGCTTTCTGCACACCTCCTACTGGAGATGTGCCCGTAAGCAAGGTACATGTCCTTGACTGGAATCGAATCTGGGACCTACCATTCAGTCCGCAGGCCAACACTCTATCCACTGAGCCAGACTGGTTAGGGCTCTTTTTAATAGAATGTATTCTTGAGGCCAAATAATTCAGCTACCAGAGTCCTAATGAAATACATTCTCTGCAGGATCAGAGGAAAGAGCCGTGATGAGGAGGATGAACGAGGGAAGTGGTCTGCGTGGATTTGGTGCTGAGCACAGGCTGGTATGTGCTTTGTGAGAGGCTTGTAAGGTTGCAAAGCCACTGTAGAGGACTGTGAGGTGACCTCTTTGTATGCAAAGTGAAACCTTCGATGTTCAACACACACACACACACGCATTAGTTACATTTTTATTTCTGTCATCTTGACAATGATACTATTTGTTATGTGAGTATCCTGATCTGTTTCCTTTTGAAGTATGGTAGCAATCATCTCAGGTAGAAACTGTAGTTTAACTCTAACCCTGCTATTTGGTTTCTGTACTTATTTGCTTGCTAAAATAATAGAAAAGTTATTTTAATTTTCTGAATTATATAAATCACCCCATTCCATTAAATACCCTATTGATTGTACTGGGAATATCCCATTGGTTTTGGTCATACTGGCCTTAGAAAGCACATTTTCCTTTACCTGGGAAGAACAGCACAATTATCCCAAGGTCAGAGGGCTCCAGTTAACATGTCCCTGTTGACTCAGTGTTCCAGAGACCCAAAAACTATAATTTAGAAAACCTGCTTGAGTAAACTGCTTCTGCTTCTGTAAGCTGCTTTTTTGTAAACCTGGTTCCTCATTCCAGACCCCAGGGCTCTAGATAATGTGTTTCTGTCAATTCAGTGATCCAGAGACCCAAAACTATAATTTAGATAACATGCTGCTTCTGCTTCTGTAAACTGCTTTTTGCAAACCAGGTTCCTCATTCCAAACCTTGGGGTGTCATCAATATCTTTGTGATCTTTGCCTATATAAATCTGGTGTTGGGGCTGGGGCGGGCACTATGAGATCTGGGGGAGTGAAATGCCCCCTCATAGTCCCGGATTTGCAATAAACGTGACTCTTTAATTCGACTTCATGAGGTGTCCTTGTGTGATTCGCAGGTTACATTACAACACATTAGGTATGGTGTATGCATATTTCTACGTATAAAACGTTTTCCAGTTCTCAAGGCACTTTATTTTTTTCATTGTTCTCAGGAATAATTGACATACACCACTGTATAAGTTTAAGGCAGAGAGCATGATGGTTTGATTTGCAATCATTGTGAAGTGATTACCACACTGGATTCAGCTGACATCCATCTAAGATGTGACAAAAGAAATTGAAATCTCTAATGGAGCAACTTGAGTTAATTTTCTCTTCAAAGTCCAATTTCTTCACTGATACAGCTCCTAGGGCACTTGAAACTAAAGAAAAAATGAACAAATGGGACTACATCAAAATAAAAAGCTTCTGCACAGCAAAAGAAACCATCAACAAAACAACGAGAAAACCCACTGTGTGGGAAAACATATTTGCCAATGACATATCTGATAAGGGCCTAGTCTCCAAAATTTATAGGGAACTCATACAACTTAACAAAAGGAAGATAAACAATCCAATCAAAAAATGGGCAAAGGACCTAAATAGACACCTTTCAAAAGAGGACATTCAGAAAGCCAAGAGACATATGAAAACATGCTCAAAGTCACTAATCATCGGAGAGATGCAAATCAAAACAGCAATGAGGTACCATCTCACACCTGTCAGGCTGGCTATCATCAACAAATCAACAAACGACAAGTGCTGGAGAGGATGTGGAGAAAAAGGAACACTTGTGTACTGCTGGTGGGAATGCAGACTGGTGCAGCCACTATGGAAGACAGTATGAAATTTCCTCAAAAAACTGAAAATGGAACTCCCATTTGACCCTGTGATCCCACTTCTAGGAATATATCCCAAGAAACCAGAATCACCAATCAGAAAGGATATATGCACCCCTATGTTCATAGCAGCACAATTCACCATAGCTAAGATCTGCAAACAGCCTAAGTGCCCATCAGTAGATGAATGGATTAGAAAACTGTGGTACATCTACACGATGGAATACTATGCTGCTCTAAAAAGGAAGGAACTCTTACCATTTGCAACGGCATGGATGGAACTGGAGAGCATTATGCTAAGTGAAATAAGCCAGTCAATGAAGGAAAAATACCACATGATCTCACTCATTCATGGACAGTAGAGACCATTATAAACTTTTGAACAATAATAGATATAGAGGCAGAGCTGCCTCAAACAGATTGTCAAACTGCAGCGGGAAGGCCGGGGAGGGTGGGGGTGCAGGAGGTAGGGGGGTAAGAGATCAACTAAAGGACTTGTACCAATGGACATAAGACACCGGGGGATAGGGGGGGCTAGGGGACTGTCTAGGGTGGGGGGGAAAAATGGACACATATGTAATACCCTTTGTAATACTTTAAGCAATAGAAAAAAAAATTTTTCTCTTCAAAGTCAAAACCACAATTCTTAAATTCTATTGTTCTATTGTGCTTTTTTTTTTTAAGGTTTCTTACACAGTTTCTTAAATTAGATATTGGATCTTGCGTTTAGATCTGATTTCATAGTTTACCCAGTTTTATACACTAGAATAACTCTATTAACTTATTCTAGAGAGGAACTGCTTTTTAAAATTAGAAAGTCTACAATGCTTTAGGGTTCATTTAAAAATCAACTCTAAAAATTCTGTATTTTTTAAAATATATTTTATTGATTTTTTACCAAGAAGAAGGGAGAGGGTTAGAGAGCTAGAAACATCGATGAGAGAGAAACATCAATCAGCTGCCTCCTGCACACCCCACTGGGGATGTGCCTGCAACCAAAGTACATGCCCTTGACCGGAATCAAACCTGGGAACCTTGAGTCCACAGATTAACACTCTATCCACTGAGCCAAACCGGTTAGGGCAAGGATTCTGTATATTTTAAAAATTACTTTACTGGCAAATTAATTGTAGCTTTCAGGTATCTAAATAGTGACATTTTTAATGAGGCTAAAATGTTCCTGAGTGAGACCTGTGTGTTGTCAGAGGTGGGCTGGCTTCCCAGAGACATCTGTGAGGCTGGAGATTATTTTTCTTTCATTTGAGGTCACTTTGCCTGGCTCGTCTTATCCCTTAGCCCAGTCATGGTTTCACTCACAATGACTAATGCATGGAGTAGGGATCTGGCAGAGGGGAGCAGAGGCAAGCAAACCTCCTGCGCTGGTTAAATGTTCCATGCTCTCTAAGTGCAGCTGCAGCGGAACCTGCCAGAAAGCCCCGCTCTCTTCCCCGCAAATTCTGTTATTCTGAGCTCCTGCAAGAGGCAGAGACTTCTCTCTCTCTCTCTCTCTTTCTCTCTCTCTCTCTCTCTCTCTCTCTTATTCCTGCCTGTGTGTGTGTGCATGTGTGTGTGTGTGTAAGCATGTATGAAGGTGTGTGTGAATATGGATGTTACGGTGTGTGGCTGAATGTCACTGTGTGGTTAAGCATGTGTAACAGTGAGTATGTGTGTGTACATGTGCGGGGCATGGGAATGTCAATGTGTATGATTGTTTATAGGTGTGGTATGAATGTGTGTGTGAAGGTATGAATTGTGTGACTGAATGTGTGAATGTGTATGTATGCATGTTTGAAGGTATGTGTTTGCATGTGTGTGGTTGTGGGAATGTCAGTGTGTATGAATGATTGTGAATGGGTGTATATGAATGCGTGTGTGTGTCTGTGTGTGAGCCGGGGAAAGGAGTTCTTTCATTATAACATCAAGGTCTCAAATGTCAACCTTTGGTTTCCTCTTCAGATGAAGTTAAAGTCACAGCCAGACATGGACAGCCTTGAACCACGATACCATCCACTTCTAACACATGTCCCCTAGTGAACATCACAAACAGAGCCCTGTGAGTCAGTATTTTAGAACGTAAATTCTATAATTTTCAATGATGGCACAATCATCATACGAAATCAATTATTTGGGGTTAAAATGTTTATTAGTGTAAACATTAAAAGAGGCCCATTTTAAGCCGTTGGCACTTCTCATCAGTCTCCTCCAAGGGCAGCTGGGTGGCACGGCTGGCAGGTGGGGTTGTCATAGGGTGTTCCATCCTCAGCAGCAGGGGTTGTGCATCAGGCAGGATGCTGAGCTGGCCTGCTGTGCGCCTTTCACAACTGCACACAATGGTGACCCAAACGCAGCATCTCTGCTTCTATTAACAGGCCTGTGGGTGGACAGGAAGGAACCAAGGCTTGCCCAGGGTTTCTCAACAGACCTCACACCCCAGGCTCTTCTCATCACTATGTGTCCAGAAGCTTCCTGGGAGCGGGAATTCATGTAGCCTGAGCACATCTCACCATGGTTCTGTTTTAAGACCTGGCCTTCTATTCCTTTCTCTTTTTTCCATAGTTTTATCACAATGAAATTTACCATTTCCACTGTTTTGCCGTTCACAGTGCACTGGTGTTAAGGACATTCATACTGTGGTGCTGGCCACACCACCATCATATCCATCACTTTCCCCATCTTCTCCAACAGAAACTCTGCCCCCAGTACACAACACTGCATCGCTCACCCCAACCACACCACCACTGGTACCTCACTCTTGCCTCTGTCTCTGACTCTGATGGCCCAAGGGACAACATGTGAGTGGAATCACACAGTAGTTGTCTTCTTTGACTGGCTTTTGCACTGAAATTGTCTTCAAGGATCATCCATGTTGTAGCTTGTGTCACAATGTTCTTCCCGTTTTGTTAATTGAATCTATTGGGTTGACACAGGTTAATAAGGTCATGTAGGCTTCAGGTGTACAAGTCTAGAACCCATCATCGGTATATTGTACTGTGCGATCACCACCTCAAGTCAAGTCTCCTTCCATTACCATTTGACGCCCTTTACCCTCTTCCACCACCGTCACCCCTTTCTTTCTAGTAATCACTACGGTGATGTCTGTGTTTAGGAGTGGTTGTTTTTCTTTGCTTAATCCCATATCCCTCTCACCCAACTCCACAAACCCATCCCCTCTGACTACTGTCAGTCTGTTCTCTTTCTATGAGTCTATTTGTATTTTCGTGGATAATTTATTGTGTTCATTAGATTCCACACGAATGTGAAATCATACAGTATTAGTCTTTCTCTGACTGGCTGATTTCACTTACCATAATGCTCTCCTGGTCCATCTACCCTGTCCCAAATAGTTAAGATTCCCTTCTTTTACACAGCCAAGTAGCACTCCATTGCGTCAACGTACCAAAGCATTTTTATCCACTCATCTACTGATGGGCACATGGGCTGCTTCCAAATCTTGGAATTATGAATGACACTGCAATAAAAATAGGGGAGCATATATTTTTTGATTCTGTGTCTCTGATTTCTTGGCATACATTCTCAAAATGGAATCCCTGTGTTACATAGAAGTTCCATTCTTAATTTTTTGGGATGACACCTTACTACATTCCACAGTGGCTTTACTAAAGGCATTCTACCCAGAGGAGTACCTCTCTGTAGCTGCAGACAATGGTGCTTTCCCACACAAATTCCCTCGCTTCCATAAGAGGCCCGTGGGTTGCACAAGAGGGAACCTAGGCTTGCTAAGGGTTTCTCAACAGACCTCACACCCCAAGCTCTTCTTATAACTGTGAGACCAGAGGACTTCTGGGAGTGATAATTCAGGAAGGCTGAGCACATCTCACCGTGGTTCTGTTTTAATACCTAGCCTTCTTGTACTTTCTCTTTTTTCCGTTGTTTTATCCCGGTGAAATTTACCATTTCCACTCTTTTCTGGGGCACAGTGCAGTGGTGTTACGGACATTCATACTGTTGTGCCAAGGACACCACCATCAAATCCAACACTTTTCCCATGTTCTCCAACTGAATCTCTGCCCCCTGTAAATAACTCTGCAACCTTCACCCAACCCACCACCACTGTTACCTCCATCTTGCCGTCCGTCTCTGACTCCAATGACCTTGAGGGCCTAATGTGAGTGGAATCACACAGTAGTTGTCTTCTTTTGTCTGGCATTTGCACTGAACATACTGACTTCAAGGTCCATCCATGTTGTAGCTGTGTCACAAAGTTGTTCCCATTTTGTTAATTGAATCTATTGGGTTGAAAAAGGTTAATAAGGTCATGTAGGCTTCAGGTGTACAAGTCTATAACCCGTCATGTGTATACTGTACTGTGTGTTCACCACCCCAAGTCAAGTCTCCTTCCATCACCATTTGACCCCCTTTACTCTCTCCCACCTCCACCCCCGCTTTCCTTCCCGTAATCATATAGTGATGTCTGTGTTCAAAAGTTGTTCTTTTTCTATGCTTAATCCCTTCACCCTTCACCCAGCCCCAGGACCCCTTCCCTCTGACAACTGTCAGTCTTTTTCTTTCTATGACCCTGTTTCTATTTTCTTTGCTAATTTATTTGGCTCATTAGATTCCACATGTATGTGAAATCATAGGGTATTAGTCTTTCTCTGACTGGCTGATTTCACTTACCATAAAGCTCTCCAGGTCCATCCACGCTGTCACAAACAGTTAAGATTCCCTTTCTTTACACAGCCAAGTAGTATTCCATTGTGTCAATGTACCAAAGTATTTCCATCCACTCATCTACTGATGGGCACATGGGCCTTCCAAATCTTGGTATTATAAATAACACTTCAATGAACATAGCAGTGCATAGATTCTTTAGAATCAGTGTCTCTGATTTCTTGGGATACATTCCCAGAAGTGGAATCACTGTGTTCCTTGGAAGCATGGAAGTTCCATTTTTAATTTCATGAGGTAACTCCTTACTGCTTTCCACAGTGGCTTCACAAAATGCATTCACCGCAGAGGTGCGCTTCCCTGCTCCTGCCCACAATGGTGAGCCCCACGCAGGATCCCTGGCTTCTATAAGAAGCTCGTGGGTTGCACTGGAGGGAACCAAGCCTTGACAAGGGTTTCTCAACGGACCTCACACCCAAAGCTGTTCTCATTACTGTGTGTCCAGAGGCCTTCTTGGAATGGTAATTAAGGAAGCCTGAGCACATCTCACCGTGGTTCTGTTTAAGACTTGCCCTTCTTGTACTTTCTCTTTTTTCCGTTGTTTTATCCCGGTGAAATTTACCATTTACACTGTTTTCCGGTGCACAGTGCAGTGGTGTTAAGGACATTCATAATGTGGTGCCGACAACACCACCATCATATCCATCACTTTTCCCATCTTCTCCAACTGAATCTCTGCCCTGAGTAAGTAACTCTGCAACCCACACCCCAACCCCACCACCACTCTTACCTCCATGTTGCCATCCGTCTCTGGCTGCTATGTCCCTGAGGACCTCATGTGAGTGGAATCACACAGTAGTTGTCTTCTTTTGACTGCCATTTGCACTGAACATAATGTCTTCAAGGTCCATCCATGTTGTAGCTTGTGTCACAACGTTTTGTTAATTGAATCTATTGGGTTAACACAGGTTAATAAGGTCATGGAGGCTTCAGGTGTACAAGTCTATAATTCATCATCTGTACATTGTACTGTGTTCACCACCCCAATTCAAGTCTCCTTCCAGCACCATTTAATCCCCTTTGGCCTCTCCCAGCTCCACCCCTGCTTTTCTTCCCGTAATCACTATAGTGATGTCTCTGTTCATGACTTTTTGTTTTGCTTTGCTTAATACTTTCAGCCTTCACCCAGCCCCACAACCACTTCCCTCAGAAAACTGTCAGTCTTTTTCTTTCTATGACTCTGTTTCACTTTTCTTTGTTAATTTATTTGGCTCATTAGATTCCACATGTATGTGAAATCATAGGGTATTAGTCTTTCTCTGACTGGCTGATTTCACTTACCATAAAGCTCTCCAGGTCCATCCACGCTGTCACAAACAATTAAGATTCCCTTCCTTTACACAGCCAAGTAGTATTCCATTGTGTCAATGTACCAAAGCATTTCCATCCACTCATCTACTGATGGGCACATGGGCCTCCCAAATCTTGATATTGTAAATAACACTGCAATGAACTAGCAGTGCATAGATTCTTTCCAATCAGTGTCTCTGATTTCTTGGGATACATTCCCAGAAGTGGAAACACTGTGTTCCTTGGAAGCATGGAAGTTCCATTTTTAATTTCATGAGGTAACTCCTTACTGCTTTCCACAGTGGCTTCACAAAACACATTCACCTCAGAGTTGGGGTTCGCTGCACCTGCCCACAATGGTGAGCCCCACGCAGGATCCCTGGCTTCTATAAGAGGCTCGTGGGTTGCACAGGAGGGAACCAAGCCTTGACAAGGGTTTCTCAACAGACCTCACACCCAAAGCTGTTCTCATTACTGCGTGTCCAGAGGCCTTCTTGGAGTGGTAATTCAGGAAGCCTGAGCACATCTCACCGTGGTTCTGTTTAAGACTTGCCCTTCTTGGACTTACTCTTTTTTCCGTTGTTTTATCCCGGTGAAATTTACCATTGACACTGTTTTCTGGTGCACAGTGCAGTGGTGTTAAGGATATTCATACTGTGGTGCCGACAACACCACCATCATATCCATCACTCTTCCCATCTTCTCCAACTGAATCTCTGCCCTGAGTAAGTAACTCTGCAACCCTCACCCCATCCCCCCCACCATTCTTACCTCGTTCTTGCCATCCGTCTCTGGCTCCGATTTCCCTGGGGACATCATGTGAGTGGAATCACATAGTAGTTGTCTTCTTTTGACTGCCATTTGCACTGAACATAATGTCTTCAAGGTCCATCCATGTTGTAGCTTGTGTCACAACATTTTGTTAATTGAATCTATTGGGTTGAAAAAGGTTATTGAGGTCATGTAGGCTTCAGGTGTACAAATCTATTCCCCATCATCTGTATATTGTACTCTGTGTTCACCACCACAAGTCAAGTCTCCTTCCATCAGCGTTTGACCCCCTTTCCCTCTCCCACCTCCACCCCACTTTCCTTCCCATAATCACTATAGTGATCTCTGTGTTCATGAGTTGTTTTTCTATGCTTAATCCCTTCACCCTCTCACCCAGCCTCACAGCCACTTCCCCATTGACAATTGTCAGTCAGTCTCTTTCTATGTCTCTGTTTCTATTTTTTTTGTTAATGTATTTTGCTCATTAGATTCCACATGTATGTGAAATCAAAAGGTATTAGTCTTTCTCTGACTGGCTGATTTCACTTACCGTAATGCTCTCCAGGTCCATCCACGCTATAACAAACAGTTAAGGTTCCCTTCCTTTACACAGCCAAGTAGCATTCCATTGTGTCAATGTACCAAAACATTTTTATTCACTCATCCTCAGATGGGCACATGGGCTGCTTCCAAATCTTGGTATTGTAAATAACACTGCAATGAACATAGCACTGCATAGATTCTTTCCAATCAGTGTCTCTGATTTCTTGGGATACATTCCCAGAAGTGGAATCACTGTGTTCATTGAAGCAATGAAGTTCCATTTTTAATTCCATGAGGTAACTCCTTATTGTTTTCCACAGTGGCTTCACAAGACGCATTCACCGCAGAGGTGCGCTACGCTGCACCTACACGTAATGGTGAGCCCCATGCAGGATTCCTGGCTTCTATAAGAGGCCCGTGGGTCTACAGCCATACCACCCTGAAAGCGCCCGATCTCATCTGATCTCAGAAGCTAAGCAGGGTCAGGCCTGGTTAGTACTAGGATGGAATAGGCCCGTGGGTTGCACTGGAGGAAACCAAGCCTTGCCAAGGGTTTCTCAATGGACCTCACACCCCAAGCTCTTCTCCTCACTGCGTGTCCAGAGGCCTCACTGGAGTGGTAATTCAGGAAGCCTGAGAACATCTCACCGTGGCTCTGTTTTAAGACCTGCCCTTCTTGTACTTTCTCTTTTTTCCATTGTTTTATCACGGTGAAATTTAGCATTTCCACTGTTTTGCGGTGCACAGTGCAATGGTGTTAAGGACATTCATACTGTGGTGCCGATGATACCACCATCATATTGATCATTTTTCCCATCTTCTCCAACTGAAACTCTGCCCCCAGTAAACAACTCTGCATACCGCACCCCAACGGCACCACCACTGTTACCTCAATCTTACCATCCGTCTCTGGCTCCGATGGTCCTGTGGACCTCATGTGAGTGGAATCACACAGTAATTGTCTTCTTTTGACTACCATTTGCACTGAACATAATGTCTTCAAGGTCCTTCCATGTTGTAGCTTGTGTCACAATGTTGTTCCTGTTTTGTTAATTGCATCTATTGGGTAAACACAGGATAATAAGGTCATGTAGGCTTCAGGTGTACAAGTCTATAACCCATCATCTGTATACTGTACTGTGTGTTCACCACCCGAAGTCAACTCTCCTTCCATCACCATTTGACTCCCTTTACCCTCCTCTCCCACCTCCACCCTCGCTTTCCTTCCCATAATAACTATAGTGATGTCTGTGTTCATGAGTTGTTGTTTTTCTATGCTTAATCCCTTCACCCTTCACCCAGCCCCAGAACCCCTTCCCTCTGACAACTGGCAGTCTTTTTCTTTCTATGACTCTGCTTCTATTTTCTTTGTAATTTATTTTGCTCATTACATTCCACATGTATGAGAAATCATAGGGTATTAGTCTTTCTCTGACTGTCTGATTTCACTTACCATAATGCTCTCCAGGTCCATCCACGCTGTCACAAACAATTAAGATTCCCTTCCTTTACACATCCAAGTAGTATTCCATTGTGCCAATGTACCAAAGCATTTTTATGCACTCATCTACTAATGGGCACATGGGCCTTCCAAATCTTGGTATTGTAAATAACACTTCAATGAACATAGCAGTGCATAGATTCTTTCCAATCAGTGTCTCTGATTTCTTGGGATACATTCCCAGATGTGGAATCACTGTGTTCCATGGAAGCACGGAAGTTCCATTTTTAATTTCATGAGGTAACTCCTTACTGCTTTCCACAGTGGCTTCACAAAACGCATTCACCCCAGAGGTGCGATTCGCTGCACTTGCCCACAATGGTGAGCCCCATGCAGCATCCTTCCCTTCAGTAAGAGGCCCATGGCTTGCACAGGAGGGAACCAAGCCTTGCCAAGGGTTTCTCATCTACCCTCATGTCCAAAGCTCTTCTCATCACTGTGTGTCCAGAGGCTTTCAGGGAGTGGAAATTCAGGAAGCCTGAGCACATCTCACTGTGGTTTTGTTTTAAGACCTGGCCTTCTTCTACATTTTTTTTTCCATTGCTTTATCCCGGTGAAATTTTCCATTTCCACTGTTTTGCGGTGCACAGTGCAGTGGTGTTAAGGACATTCATACTGTGGTGCAGACGACGCCACCGTCAGATCCATCACTTTTCGCATCTTCTCCAACTGAAACTCTGTCCCCAGTAAACAACTCTGCATCCCGCACCCCAACCCTGCCACCACTGGTACCTCCATTTTGCCTTCCGTGTCTGACTCCGATCACCCTGAGGACCTCATGTGAGGGGAATCACACAGTAATTGTCTTCTTTTGTTTGGCATTTGCACTGAAGCTAATGTCTTCAAGGTCCAACCATGTTGTAGCTTGTGTCACAATGTTGTTCCCGTTTTGTTAATTGAATCTATTGGGTTAACACAGGTTAATAAGGTCATGGAGGCTTCAGGTGTACAAGTCTATAATTCATCATCTGTACATTGTACTGTGTTCACCACCCCAATTCAAGTCTCCTTCCATCACCATTTAACCCCCTTTGGCCTCTCCCAGCTCCACCCCTGCTTTTCTTCCCATAATCACTATAGTGATGTCTCTGTTCATGACTTTTTGTTTTGCTTTGCTTAATACTTTCAGCCTTCACCCAGCCCCACAACCACTTCCCTCAGAAAACTGTCAGTCTTTTTCATTCTATGACTCTGTTTCACTTTACTTTGTTAATTTATTTGGCTCATTAGATTCCACATGTATGTGAAATCATAGGGTATTAGTCTTTCTCTCACTGGCTGATTTCACTTACCATAAAGCTCTCCATGTCCATCCACGCTGTCACAAACAGTTAAGATTCCCTTCCTTTACACAGCCAAGTAGTATTCCATTGTGTCAATGTACCAAAGCATTTCCATCCACTCATCTACTGATGGGCACATGGGCCTTCCAAATCTTGGTATTGTAAATAACACTGCAATGAACTAACAGTGCATAGATTCTTTCCAATCAGTGTCTCTGATTTCTTGGGATACATTCCCAGAAGTGGAATCACTGTGTTCCATGGACGCACGGAAGTTCCATTTTTAATTTCATGAGGTAACTCCTTACTGCTTTCCACAGTGGCTTCACAAAACACATTCACCTCAGAGTTGGGGTTCGCTGCACCTGCCCACAATGGTGAGCCCCACGCAGGATCCCTGGCTTCTATAAGAGGCTCATGAGTTGCACTATAGGGAACCAAGCCTTGCCAAGGGTTTCTCAACAGACCTCACACCCAAAGCTGTTCTCATTACTGCGTGTCCAGAGGCCTTCTTGGAGTGGTAATTCAGGAAGCCTGAGCACAACTCACCGTGGTTCTGTTTAAGACTTGCCATTCTCTTACTTTCTCTTATTTCCGTTGTTTTATCCCGGTGAAATTTACCATTTACACTGTTTTCTGGTGCACAGTGCAGTGGTGTTAAGGACATTCATACTGTGGTGCCGACAACACCACCATCATATCCATCACTTTTCCCATCTTCTCCAACTGAATCTCTGCCCTGAGTAAGTAACTCTGCAACCCTCACCCCAACCCCACCACCACTCTTACCTCCATGTTGCCATCCGTCTCTGGCTCCGATTTCCCTGAGGACCTCATGTGAGTGGAATCACACAGTAGTTGTCTTCTTTTGACTGCCATTTGCACTGAACATAATGTCTTCAAGGTCCATCCATGTTGTAGCTTGTTTCACAGCGTTTTGTTAATTGAATCTATTGGGTTGAAAAAGGTTAATAAGGTCATGTAGGCTTCAGGTGTACAAATCTATTCCCCATCATCTGTATATTGTACTCTGTGTTCACCACCACAAGTCAAGTCTCCTTCCATCAGCGTTTGACCCCCTTTCCCTCTCCCACCTCCACCCCACTTTCCTTCCCATAATCACTATAGTGATCTCTGTGTTCATGAGTTGTTTTTCTATGCTTAATCCCTTCACCCTCTCACCCAGCCTCACAGCCACTTCCCCATTGACAATTGTTAGTCAGTCTCTTTCTATGTCTCTGTTTCTATTTTTTTTGTTAATGTATTTTGCTCATTAGATTCCACATGTATGTGAAATCAAAAGGTATTAGTCTTTCTCTGACTGGCTGATTTCACTTACCGTAATGCTCTCCAGGTCCATCCACGCTATAACAAACAGTTAAGGTTCCCTTCCTTTACACAGCCAAGTAGCATTCCATTGTGTCAATGTACCAAAACATTTTTATTCACTCATCCTCAGATGGGCACATGGGCTGCTTCCAAATCTTGGTATTGTAAATAACACTGCAATGAACATAGCACTGCATAGATTCTTTCCAATCAGTGTCTCTGATTTCTTGGGATACATTCCCAGAAGTGGAATCACTGTGTTCATTGAAGCAATGAAGTTCCATTTTTAATTCCATGAGGTAACTCCTTATTGTTTTCCACAGTGGCTTCACAAGACGCATTCACCGCAGAGGTGCGCTACGCTGCACCTACACGTAATGGTGAGCCCCATGCAGGATTCCTGGCTTCTATAAGAGGCCCGTGGGTCTACAGCCATACCACCCTGAAAGCGCCCGATCTCATCTGATCTCAGAAGCTAAGCAGGGTCAGGCCTGGTTAGTACTAGGATGGAATAGGCCCGTGGGTTGCACTGGAGGAAACCAAGCCTTGCCAAGGGTTTCTCAATGGACCTCACACCCCAAGCTCTTCTCCTCACTGCGTGTCCAGAGGCCTCACTGGAGTGGTAATTCAGGAAGCCTGAGAACATCTCACCGTGGCTCTGTTTTAAGACCTGCCCTTCTTGTACTTTCTCTTTTTTCCATTGTTTTATCACGGTGAAATTTAGCATTTCCACTGTTTTGCGGTGCACAGTGCAATGGTGTTAAGGACATTCATACTGTGGTGCCGATGATACCACCATCATATTGATCATTTTTCCCATCTTCTCCAACTGAAACTCTGCCCCCAGTAAACAACTCTGCATACCGCACCCCAACGGCACCACCACTGTTACCTCAATCTTACCATCCGTCTCTGGCTCCGATGGTCCTGTGGACCTCATGTGAGTGGAATCACACAGTAATTGTCTTCTTTTGACTACCATTTGCACTGAACATAATGTCTTCAAGGTCCTTCCATGTTGTAGCTTGTGTCACAATGTTGTTCCTGTTTTGTTAATTGCATCTATTGGGTAAACACAGGTTAATAAGGTCATGTAGGCTTCAGGTGTACAAGTCTATAACCCATCATCTGTATACTGTACTGTGTGTTCACCACCCGAAGTCAACTCTCCTTCCATCACCATTTGACTCCCTTTACCCTCCTCTCCCACCTCCACCCTCGCTTTCCTTCCCATAATAACTATAGTGATGTCTGTGTTCATGAGTTGTTGTTTTTCTATGCTTAATCCCTTCACCCTTCACCCAGCCCCAGAACCCCTTCCCTCTGACAACTGGCAGTCTTTTTCTTTCTATGACTCTGCTTCTATTTTCTTTGTAATTTATTTTGCTCATTACATTCCACATGTATGAGAAATCACAGGGTATTAGTCTTTCTCTGACTGGCTGATTTCACTTACCATAAAGCTCTCCAGGTCCATCCACGCTGTCACAAACAGTTAAGATTCCCTTCCTTTACACAGCCAAGTAGTATTCCATTGTGTCAATGTACCAAAGCATTTTCATCCGCTCATCTACTGAAGGGCACATGGGCCTTCCAAATCTTGGTATTATAAATAACACTTCAATGAACATAGCAGTGCATAGATTCTTTGCAATCAGTGTCTCTGATTTCTTGGGATATATTCCCAGAAGTGGAATCACTGTGTTCCATGGAAGCATGGAATTTCCATTTTTAATTTTTTGACGTAACCCCTTACTGCTCTCCAGAGTGGCTGCACAAAATGCATTCCCCCCTGAGGTGTGTTTCTCTGCACCTGCACACAACGTTGATCCTCAGGCAGCATCCCTGACTTCTCTTAAGAGACCCGTGGGGTGGACAGGAGGGAACCAAGGCTTGCCCACCATTTCTCAACGGATCTCACACCCCATTCTCTTCTCATCACTGTGTCCAGAGGCTTTCTCGGAATGGGAATTCAGGTAGCCAGACCTTGTCCTACCATGGTTCTGTTTTAAGACCTGGCCTCCTTTTCCTTTCTCTTTTTTGCATACCTTTATCACAGTGAATTTTACCATTTCCACTGTTTTCCAGTGCACAGTGCCGTGGTGTTAAGGACATTTATACTGTTGTGTAGACCATACCACCATCATCTCCATCACGTTTCCGGTCTTCTCCACTTGAAACATTTATCCCCCTTATATCCTCTCCTATGTTCCTCCATCCGATCTTCTGTGGGGATCACTTTGTTATTTGACATTTGAAAAGATACATTTGATGTGCCTTGAGAGCACCGGTAGGATTTAGGCAGATGAATAGGGTGAGATTTGCTTCAGGCACATAGAGTGGGCATGTGGTCTGGACGCAGGAGAAATGAACACTGGAGACCTGAGCACACACCTCTCAGAGGCAGATGATTGAGGGGTAGGGCAGGGAAACAGAAGAACTTCCATGGAGGGGGCAAGGCTGAGGAGAAAAAGAACCAACCACAGAGTGATCAGAACCAGGGGGATAGTTGGCCCTCCATGGGAAGGCAAGAAAAACAGGGCCTGTGGCAAGGGGCAGGGCTGGAGGTACTGGGAACCCTTCATGGGGGGACTGGCAACCCTCCATGGAGGGGGCAGTGTCCCCTGTCATCCCTCCCTCTTCTCCTGTCCTCCCTGCTCTTCCCCCTCCATGGAGGGTCCCCAGTCTACCACACCCAACCACCTCCATGGAGAGCCCCCTGTTCCTCTGCCCTATACCATCCATTAACCGTCCCCTGTCCCTCTGCCCTGTACCCTCCATGGAAGGTCACCTATCCCCCCTGCCCGGTACCCTAAATGAAGGTTCCCCTATCCCCTCTTCCCTGTACCCAAAATGGAGGTTCCCCTATTCGCCATTCCCTGTGCCCTCCATGGAGATCCCTGTCCCCCCTCATACCCTCCATGGAAGGTCCACTGTACCCCCTGCCCTGAACCCTCCATGGAGGGTCCCCTATTCCCCCCTGTACAGTACCCTCAATGGAAGGTAACTATCCCCCCTGCCCTGTACCCGCAATGGAGGGACTTCCAATCTCAGTCCTTCCAACTCCATAGAGGGTCTCCAGCCCCCCTGTTTTGCCCCCTTTATGTAAGGTACCCTGTCCTCCCTGCCCTGGCCCCTCCATGAAAGTTGCCCTGTCTCCCTTGCAAGACCCCATCCGTGGAGGCTCCACTGTTCCCCCACATTCCCCACTCCATGGAGGGGGCAGGACAGGGGGCACTGGCGATCCCCATTTCCTCTGCCCTGCCCCATCCCTCAGATTCCCATGTCCCCACTCTCCTGTCCCATCCATGGAGGGTTCCCTGACCCAGTGCCATGCCCTGTTTCTTCCATGGAGGTGGTCCTGTCGCCCTGATCTTCTTCCTCCATGGAGGGTCCCCTGTTTTTCTGTCCTGCCACATCCATGAAAGAACTACAGTCCCCTACCTCACCTGCCCTGCCTCCTCCATGGATGGTCCCCTACCCCCCTACCCCGTACCCTAAATTAAGGGTCCCTGGCCCAACCTGCCCTGACCCTCCATGGAGGTCCCCTGTCTCCCTGCCCTGTACCCTCCATAGAGGGGCCCTACCACCTGCCCTGTACTCTCCATGGAGGGTCCCCTACCCCCTGCCCTGTATCCTCCATGGAGGGTCCCCTGTCCGCCTTGCCCTGCCCCCTCAATGGAGGGTCCCCTGTCCCCTTCCCCTGCCCCCTCAATGGAGGGTCCCCTTTCCCCTTGCCCTGCCCCCTCAATGGAGGGTCCCCTGTCCCCTTGCCCTGTCCCCTCAATGGAGGGTCTTCTGTTTCCCTGCCCTGTCCCTCACTCACCGGCATCTGAGAGGTGTGTCTTCAGGTCTCCAGTGTTCATCTCTCCTGCCTCCAGGCAGCGTGTCCACTGTCTTTACCTGAAGCACATCTCACCCTCTTCATCTACCTAAAGCCTACCCCTCAAATATCATTTCAAATGCCAAATCACAGAGTGACCTTTTAAAAATATAAATCTGATCATGTCATTCTCCTATCTAACCCACCAACGGGCCCTTTATCCGCTGCCTCTCCTCCACCAAGCCAGCCCGGTTCTCCCAGCCCCGGGGGCACTGCTATACCTTCCATGGTGGCTTCCCCTTCTCCATGTGGCCAGCTCTGTCTCAACAGCGGAGTCGGAGTTTCAATCTGACAAGCTCTTGGGGAGCTCTTCCTGAGCCTGCTGGGGAATCACCCAGCAGTGGCCCAGCCCAGCCTTGTGGGTATCATGTGGCAACAGGTCACAGAAATAAGACGGGTCACAGACGTAACCTGGCAACTGTCCTGGGTTAGCAGGCGGGCGAAGTTCACCAGGTGTTTTTTTGTTTGTAAATCAGTGAGTGGACATTTATTGAGCTCCAAACCCCAGACCCTGTACTGAACGCGCAGACTTGGCAGCTCTTTTCCTTCAGGTTGTTGGTTCCCTCAGAGATAAATGTCCCCCCTTCCTGCTGGGTTATAAACCTTGACATTAGCCTTCCAGAGCAAAGTGGAGGAAGGGCCCAGTCAGCACCTCCCAACCCTCCTCCCTCTGGTTCCTTCTTGGAAAATCTGGTTCTAAAGACTTTAGATGAGCTGAGCAAGGCACTGCCCATCCTGACAATGGCTGGAGAGGGCCCAGGACGCAGTGCAGGGAGAGGAGGGTCCCTGGCCAATAGTGGCCCAAGGTGGTGGCTGTGCCCAGGCCACTATGAGTGCTCCGCCTTTTGAGTGACCGCAAACCAATCATGAGGAACGGCAACATTGTGACATGTAAAGACTCAAGGAGGTTCCTGCTAAAGCCGTCATTGTCTTTCTTCCCAGTGATGGGCTGTGGAGCTCTGGGGGGTGCTGGGGGACACAAAATGCACATGCATGCGCACACACACATACATGCACACACAGGCATAGGCACTCTAACACATGCACACACATGTATGCACAATATTACACACACACACATACACGGGTGCACATATGCACATGTACATGCATGACCAGGTGCATGCACACACATGCACACATACAATTCCTTCTGTACTGTGAGCCCCAAGAGCAGAGGCCCTGCGCTTTCTCTTTGTGCATCAGGTTTTGCCTCTTCCTAGGAGGCTGGTGACTTTGTGGAGCTGAGCAAGCCACAGGGAGGGTCTCTCACATGAAATACACATTATTATCATCATCATTATCATGGAGCACGTTCTGTGTGTTTTAGATTCTGTAGTTACATTGACAAATAGAACAAAATCCCTGCCTTCATGGAGCATACATTCTTGTGGGTCCTAGTGTCATGTTGTCAACCAGCTCTTCCTTCTGTGGCAGGATTTGCCACAGTCCTCATCATTATGACCCCCGGAGAAGGTTCAGTTCCAAATGGGAAAGGCTTTGAACAACAGGGGTACAGGAAGTGAGTATGGTAACTGTCCTTTTCCGCACAGGGGGTATTTTAAAATGGGTGTGAACCAACTGCACACTGTTATGGGTTGACTCAGCCAGATAGACCACCGACTCAGAATTTAAATTTAGGAACCTTTATTAAGCTGGCCAGCTGTCTGCAGTCCCAGCACCCCGCTGAAGCAAAGGCGGAACTGCAGCAATGACTGCAAGCGTTACAGCATATTTATTTGCAAAAACTATAAAGTTACAAAGCCTTGTTTACACAATTTGTTCCCGACACAGTATAGCATTATCACCTTCCTATCTATGTTTTCCAGGAACAGAGAGCACAGTATATTGAGGAGGGACCATGAGACCATATCTCAAGGCCTGACCTGATGTCAGTACCTTCCTATCTGTCTGTTCCAGGAACAGACAGTACAGCGCGCCCCGATATGCAGCCCAGTACATTCCCTACTGGTCTTATTGGGAAACAAATCTTTGATTCAGCATCCTCCTCTAAGATTCTGGAGTATTGGGTGTATAAAACCATTGACTTTACAGTATGTATTTGATTTTGTATGAAATTGAGGAGGCATCTGGCAATGCAGGGGCCAAATATGAGCCCTAGGAGGAGCAGAACGACTGGTCCTGCCAAGGAGGAGAGCAGCGTAGTTAGCCAGGAGGACCAGGAAAATAAATTCTTATACCAATTGCCTTTAGCCTTTCTAGCCTCTTCTTGGTCAGCCAGCCATTTTCACAGCTGGCTAAGGCTTTCCCTGATCACCCCCAAGTGGTTGGTGTAAAAACAGCACGTTTCCCCTAGGGCCAGACAGAGGCTCCCTGCTTCAGGAAAAGCAGATCTAGGCCTCGTCTGTTTCTAATACTACCTCTGCGAGTGAACCAACGGAGTCCTCCAGTTGGCTAACAGAATTTTCGAGAGAGTTTAAATATTTGCTTATTTAATTTTTTATAATTCTGGTGGCCGGTTGCTAGGGCAGCTGTTCCCTACCCCCTGCTAGTCCTATTCCCATAAGGAGGGGGACTAGGATGGGGTCCCTTTTAACCCTTCTGGGTTCGAGGTTTAAATGTTCTCGGCCCCCTTCTCCTGAATAGTAATATACCTGTGGGAGGATATGAGTTAGAATACATAGTCCAGGGTTCATCGGATTCTGGAGGACTGGAGAGAAGATGTAAGGGGTTATACCAGTTGTACATGCCCACCAAGTCCCCTTCGGAGCTACTAAGTAGGTGGGGGTCTCTCCTGTATAATTCTTTGGAAGTATAATAGATGAATTACATAGATCTGTATAGGTGGAACTGCTAAGGGGGTAGTTTATGGGGTACACACAAGTCCCGGAGTTTAAGATGTCCCCAAGAGTAAGTCCTTGGTGTTTGTGTCCCCACATACACAGTCCGTCTGGCAGACTTTCTGCCGAAAGGTTCCTGATGGCAGAAGCGTCCTTCCCGAGCTGGGCCCCTGCCCCTATTCCAATATAATAAGGGGGTTCAGGGTTGAGGCACAGCTAGCAATCCGAGGTCAGGTTTGGGGAGGTGCCATTTAGGAAAGAAAACATTAAGTCCAAGGTTCCCAGCAGCTTCCGGTTTGGTTTTCCTGCGTCTGTATCCAAAAGCTGTTGTAGGTCCCCAAGGGCTGGCGAGGTCGTGGCTGCAGGTGGAGTAGGGCTGGGGCTCCCAGAGCTTTGTGACCCAGTGGAACCAGGAGGTTCAGCTGGGGCTGGGTGCTGTGGCTGGCTCGGCCTCTCTGGCTTGTCTAGGGGACGCAAGGGGCCAATTGGGTGGAACCACCGGGGAAGAGTCCGGCTTTGAATGGTGAAGAGCTGGCCAGGGTCTCGGCCGCTTACATAGAGTCTTAGTCCCCACGTCTTTCCCCCTTCCCATTGGTCAGTCCACCAAGCGAGAGGCATGAGGAGGACAGGGTTACAATTTCCAATTGTGCAGTTCTTCTTCGGGGCCCCAGGTCGGACCTCTCTGTTCAGATGGAGGAGCTTGTCGGTGGGAGGTTTTTTCCATGGGGCTAGGGTCTCACAACCCCAAGAGGCACAATTGAAGTCACCCTCTCCTCCACAGTTACTACCCCCTTCCCGGGGGCAGACAAAATGACGAGTGTGCCACAATTCTTGCTCTAGGGTTAGGTCTCCTCACCCGTAACCCCTGGCTTTGGTGACCCGGGGATGGCCCCCTGAGCCATACCCAGTCGATGCAGTTTTACTACGGGAATTTCCCCAGTTTTCTTCAAACAGTTTACAGAGATCTGTCGGGATGACAGGCGCCCCTATTCCAATAACAGAGTCTATAACAGTCCTATGAATAGTACATGTGACCTCCCAAGAGTAATTTATGGCCGAATGGGGATTTCCCAGTCCCGGCTGCAGGCAGATGAGGAGAGTTAGGAAGAACACCGAGTGAGTCTGACCTTCAACGGGTCTCCGGTCCTCTGGACCCGCCATCCCTCGACGCTGTCGTTCTTTTTCTTAACCTGCGTACGATGGAGCCAGTGCCTTTTTCCTGCGACTTTGATGGCGGTTGGAGTGCTCAGCACCACCTGGTAGGGTCCATCCCATCTAGGTTCCAGGCTGCCAGGGTCGTGACGCTTCACCCAAACGAGATCTCCCGGAGAGAAGGCAGGCTGCGTTGGACTGGATCACAGCACGTGCTCCTCCGTCGTGCCCTTTATGTATGCAGTGCACCTAGCTCTGAGGAGAGCAAAAGGAAGGAGACTTACCCAGTTTTCGCCAGTCTCTAATTTTAAATTTAGTTAATGTTTCCTTTAAGGTCTGATTCATTCTCTTTACCTGTCCAGAACTCTGTGGCCTATAGACACAATGCAATTTTCAGGTAACCCTCAGGGCTTTAACTATGGATTGTGTAACTTTGGCAATGAACACTGGGCCATTATCGGACCCCATGTATAGTGGCAGGCCAAACTGGGGGACAATTTCAGTGAGGAGTTTTCTAACTACTACCTGTGCTGTCTCTGCCTTGGTTGGGTATGCCTCAGGCCAGCCAGAGAAGGTATCAATGAAAACCAGCAAGTATTTATACCCTCCTTGTCCTCCTGGTATCTCGGTGAAGTCCACTTCCCAGTGTCCTCCGGGGTTCTGTCCTCAGAATCGCTGTCCCGGCGTGGCCACACAGGGGGCCCTTGGTTTACCCGGGCACACACTTGACACCTCCTAGCCACATCTTGGGATATTTTCTGGAGCCCTGGGATGTAAAATTCTCTTCCCAGTAGTATTGATAGCTTCGTTCCCCCCAGGTGGGTGCTCTGGTGGTTCTGGGAAGCGATGGTCCGCCCCAGGGTTTCTGGCACTTATAAGCCTTCCGTTTGGCAGGATTAGCCATCCAGCCTCTCCTTCCTGGGCCCCTAGTTTCACAGCTAGCCTCTGCTCCCCCGTCATATAAGTAGGCTTCTCTGGGAGCCTTCATGCTGTCAGGGCTACGAGAACTTCTAGGGGCCCTACTGGTCTTTTAGCCACGACCTTGGCGGTTCGGTCTGCAAACCGATTTCCCTGTGCTTCGGGACTATCGCCCTTCTGGTGCCCTCGGCAATGAATTACTGCCACTTCTTTTGGCCCCCATATGGCTGCCAGGAGGTTACGTATTTTAGAAGCATTTTTAATGTTCTTTCCTTCTGAGGTCAGAAGGCCTCTTTCCTGATATAGGGCCCCATGCACGTGTACAGTGGCGAAAGCATACGGACTGTCTGTGAAAATGTTCACTCTTTTTCCTTTTCCCCAATGGAGGCCCTGAGTGACTGCTATAAGTTTTGCCTTTTGGGCTGAGGTGCCTCTTCCTAAGGCCTGTGCCCAGAGAACCTCCTTCTGTGTCACCACTGCCGCCCCCGCATACCGGGTACCTTCCTCTACGAAGCTGCTCCCGTCCGTGTAGAGGGTCTCATCTGGATTCTGCAGGGGCTGGTCCACAAGGTCCTCTCGGAGGGAAGTGAGGGCAGTCAATGTCTCCTCGCAGTCATGCAGAGGGGCCTCTGCCTCCTTGTCAGGGAGGAGTGTGGCCGGGTTCAAGGCAGCCGTTTCCAGGAAGCTGACTCGTGGTGGGTCTAGCAGTAACACCTGGTACTGGGTAATGCGGGCGTTGGACATCCACCTCTCTGGGGTGGGCTCTTTAGTAAGGTCTCAACTGCATGCGGAGCAACTACTTGGAGATTTTGGCCAAAGGTGAGCTTTGAGGCTTCCTTTACCAGGAGGGCGGTGGCTGCAATGGCTCTCAAGCAGTTGGGCCATCCCGAGGCCACCGGGTCAAGTCTCTTAGAGAGATAAGCTACGGGGCATTTTCATGGTCCTAGGGGTTGTGTGAGGATCCCTTTTGCCACCCCTTTGTTTTCAGCTACATATAGCTGAAAGGGTTTGGTTAGGTCTGGCAGGGCGAGTGCCGGGGCACTTATCAGGGCTTTTTCCAGTTTTTTGTAAGCCTTTTCTTCCAAAGTGCACAGTGATTTTTTCCAAGCCTGGGTTGGACTCCTTTTCTCCCATGAGGCTTTTCTTTCTTTTTACTGTCACTTCAGCCCCTTGGGCCTTTTTCCTCATTTAGGGCCAGGAGGACCTTGGCCATCCGGGTGTTTAAACCTGCCGTAGGGTCCTCCCGATTGTTAAAAACCTTCTGGGATACCTTAACCAACTCAGAGATTGATTTCCCCTTAAAGTCTTCTAACTTCTGTGATTTTTTCTAATATCTGGGGCCGACTGGGAAACAAATGCAACAATGACAGCCCTCCGATTTTCTGGGGCATCAGGGTCAATGGGGGTATACACCCGATAGGCCTCGCACAGCCTCTCCAGGAAAGCTGCCGGGCTCTCATTAGGCCCCTGGACTGTCTCTGTCACCTTAGAGAGGTTTGTGGGTCTCCGAGCAGCAGCTCAGATGCCCCCCAATAGAGTCTGGCGATACCGATTGAGAGCCTCCTTTCCCCTGTCATTATTGGGATTCCAGTCAGGTCGGCTGGAGGGAAACACATCCTCTAATCTATCTTGGTCAGAGGTGCCGGGGTCCAACCCCAGCAGGTCCAGGGGTCCCCAAAGGTGTGGACGGAGTCGGCGAAGAAGGAATGACACGGAGACAGCGTTCAGTTGATCAGCAGCCCAGCCAGGATCTCCAGCCAAGTTCTGGTCTGGATCTCCAGAGAGGTTCTTCTGCTTAGGATCTCCAGCCAGGTTCTGTGGCCATGTTCCCTCACTAGGTTCTCCAGCCAGGTTCAGTCCAGGTTCTACCAGGCAGGTCCAGTCACCAGGTTCTAGTCAGGCTCTCCTGCCAATCTCCGCAGTCAGGTTCAGTCCAGGATCCCCTGCCATGCTCTCTCGCCAGGCTCCGCCTCCAGGCTCCGAGGCCAGTCCCTGTCCAGGATCCTCCGGCATGCTCTCGCCAGCGAAGTTCTTCTGTTCCTAGAGAACGTTCTGTGTAGGTTCTGTGCCTAGGCTCTGTCTCTCTTGGTCCTGTCTTCCAAGCCCTCCGTTTTGCTGTCTTGTTACATCTGTATTTATACCAGTTCATTTTAATCCTGTCAATCTCTATTACAAAGGTTAGGGCGTTTCTTATCTCCATTCCAGGGAGTAAAGATTATGTAGCTTAAGCATGATTGTTTGTAGTTAAATTGATTAACTACCCGCCTGGCACTTAGTTAAGGAGTTTCATCCCCTCCCTAACTTCAGGGAAAAATCCCTACCTGGGGAAACAACCTTTCTCGGAGAGGTGACCTTGGTTAAAACACAGCGCCAAGAAGGTGAGCAAACATATTAAGAACCGTATGCCATATAGGCCAGGTCCCTTGAAACAGCAAGGATGGACCGGCTCCCGGCACAGAGGTAGGCTGCCCATCCGGACCCAGTACAAATCTCCTCCCTTCCGCCTTGACTCTCTCTCTCTCCTCTGAAGTGAAAAGAGTTTGCATCAACTGTTGGCAATTATCCCAGGTAAGTTGATGGGTAAAAAAACACAGACTCTAAAAGAGTGGGTTCTGGGAGAAAGAAGGATTCTGGTTCTCCAATTGTACAGGTCACTGGTAGAAAAGGGGACATAGACTGTGAAAGGTTGCCCGTCTGGACCCAAATCCAAAGGGCCTGCCTGCCATAGTGGCAGCATAAGAACTGCAGGACTGGCAGATGCCGCTGGGTACTGCAGGTTCTTCCCCTCTCCCTCTCCCTCTCCATATGCTGTCCCTCGCCTAGTGTGAGGAGGGGAGAACGAAGCCGGGTCCTGGACTGGT
>NW_026775474.1:0-12500 GCF_963259705.1 Myotis daubentonii
TAACCCTAACCCTAACCCTAACCCTAACCCTAACCCTAACCCTAACCCTAACCCTAACCCTAACCCTAACCCTAACCCTAACCCTAACCCTAACCCTAACCCTAACCCTAACCCTAACCCTAACCCTAACCCTAACCCTAACCCTAACCCTAACCCTAACCCTAACCCTAACCCTAACCCTAACCCTAACCCTAACCCTAACCCTAACCCTAACCCTAACCCTAACCCTAACCCTAACCCTAACCCTAACCCTAACCCTAACCCTAACCCTAACCCTAACCCTAACCCTAACCCTAACCCTAACCCTAACCCTAACCCTAACCCTAACCCTAACCCTAACCCTAACCCTAACCCTAACCCTAACCCTAACCCTAACCCTAACCCTAACCCTAACCCTAACCCTAACCCTAACCCTAACCCTAACCCTAACCCTAACCCTAACCCTAACCCTAACCCTAACCCTAACCCTAACCCTAACCCTAACCCTAACCCTCCTAACCCTAACCCTAACCCTAACCCTAACCCTAACCCTAACCCTAACCCTAACCCTAACCCTAACCCTAACCCTAACCCTAACCCTAACCCTAACCCTAACCCTAACCCTAACCCTAACCCTAACCCTAACCCTAACCCTAACCCTAACCCTAACCCTAACCCTAACCCTAACCCTAACCCTAACCCTAACCCTAACCCTAACCCTAACCCTAACCCTAACCCTAACCCTAACCCTAACCCTAACCCTAACCCTAACCCTAACCCTAACCCTAACCCTAACCCTAACCCTAACCCTAACCCTAACCCTAACCCTAACCCTAACCCTAACCCTAACCCTAACCCTAACCCTAACCCTAACCCTAACCCTAACCCTAACCCTAACCCTAACCCTAACCCTAACCCTAACCCTAACCCTAACCCTAACCCTAACCCTAACCCTAACCCTAACCCTAACCCTAACCCTAACCCTAACCCTAACCCTAACCCTAACCCTAACCCTAACCCTAACCCTAACCCTAACCCTAACCCTAACCCTAACCCTAACCCTAACCCTAACCCTAACCCTAACCCTAACCCTAACCCTAACCCTAACCCTAACCCTAACCCTAACCCTAACCCTAACCCTAACCCTAACCCTAACCCTAACCCTAACCCTAACCCTAACCCTAACCCTAACCCTAACCCTAACCCTAACCCTAACCCTAACCCTAACCCTAACCCTAACCCTAACCCTAACCCTAACCCTAACCCTAACCCTAACCCTAACCCTAACCCTAACCCTAACCCTAACCCTAACCCTAACCCTAACCCTAACCCTAACCCTAACCCTAACCCTAACCCTAACCCTAACCCTAACCCTAACCCTAACCCTAACCCTAACCCTAACCCTAACCCTAACCCTAACCCTAACCCTAACCCTAACCCTAACCCTAACCCTAACCCTAACCCTAACCCTAACCCTAACCCTAACCCTAACCCTAACCCTAACCCTAACCCTAACCCTAACCCTAACCCTAACCCTAACCCTAACCCTAACCCTAACCCTAACCCTAACCCTAACCCTAACCCTAACCCTAACCCTAACCCTAACCCTAACCCTAACCCTAACCCTAACCCTAACCCTAACCCTAACCCTAACCCTAACCCTAACCCTAACCCTAACCCTAACCCTAACCCTAACCCTAACCCTAACCCTAACCCTAACCCTAACCCTAACCCTAACCCTAACCCTAACCCTAACCCTAACCCTAACCCTAACCCTAACCCTAACCCTAACCCTAACCCTAACCCTAACCCTAACCCTAACCCTAACCCTAACCCTAACCCTAACCCTAACCCTAACCCTAACCCTAACCCTAACCCTAACCCTAACCCTAACCCTAACCCTAACCCTAACCCTAACCCTAACCCTAACCCTAACCCTAACCCTAACCCTAACCCTAACCCTAACCCTAACCCTAACCCTAACCCTAACCCTAACCCTAACCCTAACCCTAACCCTAACCCTAACCCTAACCCTAACCCTAACCCTAACCCTAACCCTAACCCTAACCCTAACCCTAACCCTAACCCTAACCCTAACCCTAACCCTAACCCTAACCCTAACCCTAACCCTAACCCTAACCCTAACCCTAACCCTAACCCTAACCCTAACCCTAACCCTAACCCTAACCCTAACCCTAACCCTAACCCTAACCCTAACCCTAACCCTAACCCTAACCCTAACCCTAACCCTAACCCTAACCCTAACCCTAACCCTAACCCTAACCCTAACCCTAACCCTAACCCTAACCCTAACCCTAACCCTAACCCTAACCCTAACCCTAACCCTAACCCTAACCCTAACCCTAACCCTAACCCTAACCCTAACCCTAACCCTAACCCTAACCCTAACCCTAACCCTAACCCTAACCCTAACCCTAACCCTAACCCTAACCCTAACCCTAACCCTAACCCTAACCCTAACCCTAACCCTAACCCTAACCCTAACCCTAACCCTAACCCTAACCCTAACCCTAACCCTAACCCTAACCCTAACCCTAACCCTAACCCTAACCCTAACCCTAACCCTAACCCTAACCCTAACCCTAACCCTAACCCTAACCCTAACCCTAACCCTAACCCTAACCCTAACCCTAACCCTAACCCTAACCCTAACCCTAACCCTAACCCTAACCCTAACCCTAACCCTAACCCTAACCCTAACCCTAACCCTAACCCTAACCCTAACCCTAACCCTAACCCTAACCCTAACCCTAACCCTAACCCTAACCCTAACCCTAACCCTAACCCTAACCCTAACCCTAACCCTAACCCTAACCCTAACCCTAACCCTAACCCTAACCCTAACCCTAACCCTAACCCTAACCCTAACCCTAACCCTAACCCTAACCCTAACCCTAACCCTAACCCTAACCCTAACCCTAACCCTAACCCTAACCCTAACCCTAACCCTAACCCTAACCCTAACCCTAACCCTAACCCTAACCCTAACCCTAACCCTAACCCTAACCCTAACCCTAACCCTAACCCTAACCCTAACCCTAACCCTAACCCTAACCCTAACCCTAACCCTAACCCTAACCCTAACCCTAACCCTAACCCTAACCCTAACCCTAACCCTAACCCTAACCCTAACCCTAACCCTAACCCTAACCCTAACCCTAACCCTAACCCTAACCCTAACCCTAACCCTAACCCTAACCCTAACCCTAACCCTAACCCTAACCCTAACCCTAACCCTAACCCTAACCCTAACCCTAACCCTAACCCTAACCCTAACCCTAACCCTAACCCTAACCCTAACCCTAACCCTAACCCTAACCCTAACCCTAACCCTAACCCTAACCCTAACCCTAACCCTAACCCTAACCCTAACCCTAACCCTAACCCTAACCCTAACCCTAACCCTAACCCTAACCCTAACCCTAACCCTAACCCTAACCCTAACCCTAACCCTAACCCTAACCCTAACCCTAACCCTAACCCTAACCCTAACCCTAACCCTAACCCTAACCCTAACCCTAACCCTAACCCTAACCCTAACCCTAACCCTAACCCTAACCCTAACCCTAACCCTAACCCTAACCCTAACCCTAACCCTAACCCTAACCCTAACCCTAACCCTAACCCTAACCCTAACCCTAACCCTAACCCTAACCCTAACCCTAACCCTAACCCTAACCCTAACCCTAACCCTAACCCTAACCCTAACCCTAACCCTAACCCTAACCCTAACCCTAACCCTAACCCTAACCCTAACCCTAACCCTAACCCTAACCCTAACCCTAACCCTAACCCTAACCCTAACCCTAACCCTAACCCTAACCCTAACCCTAACCCTAACCCTAACCCTAACCCTAACCCTAACCCTAACCCTAACCCTAACCCTAACCCTAACCCTAACCCTAACCCTAACCCTAACCCTAACCCTAACCCTAACCCTAACCCTAACCCTAACCCTAACCCTAACCCTAACCCTAACCCTAACCCTAACCCTAACCCTAACCCTAACCCTAACCCTAACCCTAACCCTAACCCTAACCCTAACCCTAACCCTAACCCTAACCCTAACCCTAACCCTAACCCTAACCCTAACCCTAACCCTAACCCTAACCCTAACCCTAACCCTAACCCTAACCCTAACCCTAACCCTAACCCTAACCCTAACCCTAACCCTAACCCTAACCCTAACCCTAACCCTAACCCTAACCCTAACCCTAACCCTAACCCTAACCCTAACCCTAACCCTAACCCTAACCCTAACCCTAACCCTAACCCTAACCCTAACCCTAACCCTAACCCTAACCCTAACCCTAACCCTAACCCTAACCCTAACCCTAACCCTAACCCTAACCCTAACCCTAACCCTAACCCTAACCCTAACCCTAACCCTAACCCTAACCCTAACCCTAACCCTAACCCTAACCCTAACCCTAACCCTAACCCTAACCCTAACCCTAACCCTAACCCTAACCCTAACCCTAACCCTAACCCTAACCCTAACCCTAACCCTAACCCTAACCCTAACCCTAACCCTAACCCTAACCCTAACCCTAACCCTAACCCTAACCCTAACCCTAACCCTAACCCTAACCCTAACCCTAACCCTAACCCTAACCCTAACCCTAACCCTAACCCTAACCCTAACCCTAACCCTAACCCTAACCCTAACCCTAACCCTAACCCTAACCCTAACCCTAACCCTAACCCTAACCCTAACCCTAACCCTAACCCTAACCCTAACCCTAACCCTAACCCTAACCCTAACCCTAACCCTAACCCTAACCCTAACCCTAACCCTAACCCTAACCCTAACCCTAACCCTAACCCTAACCCTAACCCTAACCCTAACCCTAACCCTAACCCTAACCCTAACCCTAACCCTAACCCTAACCCTAACCCTAACCCTAACCCTAACCCTAACCCTAACCCTAACCCTAACCCTAACCCTAACCCTAACCCTAACCCTAACCCTAACCCTAACCCTAACCCTAACCCTAACCCTAACCCTAACCCTAACCCTAACCCTAACCCTAACCCTAACCCTAACCCTAACCCTAACCCTAACCCTAACCCTAACCCTAACCCTAACCCTAACCCTAACCCTAACCCTAACCCTAACCCTAACCCTAACCCTAACCCTAACCCTAACCCTAACCCTAACCCTAACCCTAACCCTAACCCTAACCCTAACCCTAACCCTAACCCTAACCCTAACCCTAACCCTAACCCTAACCCTAACCCTAACCCTAACCCTAACCCTAACCCTAACCCTAACCCTAACCCTAACCCTAACCCTAACCCTAACCCTAACCCTAACCCTAACCCTAACCCTAACCCTAACCCTAACCCTAACCCTAACCCTAACCCTAACCCTAACCCTAACCCTAACCCTAACCCTAACCCTAACCCTAACCCTAACCCTAACCCTAACCCTAACCCTAACCCTAACCCTAACCCTAACCCTAACCCTAACCCTAACCCTAACCCTAACCCTAACCCTAACCCTAACCCTAACCCTAACCCTAACCCTAACCCTAACCCTAACCCTAACCCTAACCCTAACCCTAACCCTAACCCTAACCCTAACCCTAACCCTAACCCTAACCCTAACCCTAACCCTAACCCTAACCCTAACCCTAACCCTAACCCTAACCCTAACCCTAACCCTAACCCTAACCCTAACCCTAACCCTAACCCTAACCCTAACCCTAACCCTAACCCTAACCCTAACCCTAACCCTAACCCTAACCCTAACCCTAACCCTAACCCTAACCCTAACCCTAACCCTAACCCTAACCCTAACCCTAACCCTAACCCTAACCCTAACCCTAACCCTAACCCTAACCCTAACCCTAACCCTAACCCTAACCCTAACCCTAACCCTAACCCTAACCCTAACCCTAACCCTAACCCTAACCCTAACCCTAACCCTAACCCTAACCCTAACCCTAACCCTAACCCTAACCCTAACCCTAACCCTAACCCTAACCCTAACCCTAACCCTAACCCTAACCCTAACCCTAACCCTAACCCTAACCCTAACCCTAACCCTAACCCTAACCCTAACCCTAACCCTAACCCTAACCCTAACCCTAACCCTAACCCTAACCCTAACCCTAACCCTAACCCTAACCCTAACCCTAACCCTAACCCTAACCCTAACCCTAACCCTAACCCTAACCCTAACCCTAACCCTAACCCTAACCCTAACCCTAACCCTAACCCTAACCCTAACCCTAACCCTAACCCTAACCCTAACCCTAACCCTAACCCTAACCCTAACCCTAACCCTAACCCTAACCCTAACCCTAACCCTAACCCTAACCCTAACCCTAACCCTAACCCTAACCCTAACCCTAACCCTAACCCTAACCCTAACCCTAACCCTAACCCTAACCCTAACCCTAACCCTAACCCTAACCCTAACCCTAACCCTAACCCTAACCCTAACCCTAACCCTAACCCTAACCCTAACCCTAACCCTAACCCTAACCCTAACCCTAACCCTAACCCTAACCCTAACCCTAACCCTAACCCTAACCCTAACCCTAACCCTAACCCTAACCCTAACCCTAACCCTAACCCTAACCCTAACCCTAACCCTAACCCTAACCCTAACCCTAACCCTAACCCTAACCCTAACCCTAACCCTAACCCTAACCCTAACCCTAACCCTAACCCTAACCCTAACCCTAACCCTAACCCTAACCCTAACCCTAACCCTAACCCTAACCCTAACCCTAACCCTAACCCTAACCCTAACCCTAACCCTAACCCTAACCCTAACCCTAACCCTAACCCTAACCCTAACCCTAACCCTAACCCTAACCCTAACCCTAACCCTAACCCTAACCCTAACCCTAACCCTAACCCTAACCCTAACCCTAACCCTAACCCTAACCCTAACCCTAACCCTAACCCTAACCCTAACCCTAACCCTAACCCTAACCCTAACCCTAACCCTAACCCTAACCCTAACCCTAACCCTAACCCTAACCCTAACCCTAACCCTAACCCTAACCCTAACCCTAACCCTAACCCTAACCCTAACCCTAACCCTAACCCTAACCCTAACCCTAACCCTAACCCTAACCCTAACCCTAACCCTAACCCTAACCCTAACCCTAACCCTAACCCTAACCCTAACCCTAACCCTAACCCTAACCCTAACCCTAACCCTAACCCTAACCCTAACCCTAACCCTAACCCTAACCCTAACCCTAACCCTAACCCTAACCCTAACCCTAACCCTAACCCTAACCCTAACCCTAACCCTAACCCTAACCCTAACCCTAACCCTAACCCTAACCCTAACCCTAACCCTAACCCTAACCCTAACCCTAACCCTAACCCTAACCCTAACCCTAACCCTAACCCTAACCCTAACCCTAACCCTAACCCTAACCCTAACCCTAACCCTAACCCTAACCCTAACCCTAACCCTAACCCTAACCCTAACCCTAACCCTAACCCTAACCCTAACCCTAACCCTAACCCTAACCCTAACCCTAACCCTAACCCTAACCCTAACCCTAACCCTAACCCTAACCCTAACCCTAACCCTAACCCTAACCCTAACCCTAACCCTAACCCTAACCCTAACCCTAACCCTAACCCTAACCCTAACCCTAACCCTAACCCTAACCCTAACCCTAACCCTAACCCTAACCCTAACCCTAACCCTAACCCTAACCCTAACCCTAACCCTAACCCTAACCCTAACCCTAACCCTAACCCTAACCCTAACCCTAACCCTAACCCTAACCCTAACCCTAACCCTAACCCTAACCCTAACCCTAACCCTAACCCTAACCCTAACCCTAACCCTAACCCTAACCCTAACCCTAACCCTAACCCTAACCCTAACCCTAACCCTAACCCTAACCCTAACCCTAACCCTAACCCTAACCCTAACCCTAACCCTAACCCTAACCCTAACCCTAACCCTAACCCTAACCCTAACCCTAACCCTAACCCTAACCCTAACCCTAACCCTAACCCTAACCCTAACCCTAACCCTAACCCTAACCCTAACCCTAACCCTAACCCTAACCCTAACCCTAACCCTAACCCTAACCCTAACCCTAACCCTAACCCTAACCCTAACCCTAACCCTAACCCTAACCCTAACCCTAACCCTAACCCTAACCCTAACCCTAACCCTAACCCTAACCCTAACCCTAACCCTAACCCTAACCCTAACCCTAACCCTAACCCTAACCCTAACCCTAACCCTAACCCTAACCCTAACCCTAACCCTAACCCTAACCCTAACCCTAACCCTAACCCTAACCCTAACCCTAACCCTAACCCTAACCCTAACCCTAACCCTAACCCTAACCCTAACCCTAACCCTAACCCTAACCCTAACCCTAACCCTAACCCTAACCCTAACCCTAACCCTAACCCTAACCCTAACCCTAACCCTAACCCTAACCCTAACCCTAACCCTAACCCTAACCCTAACCCTAACCCTAACCCTAACCCTAACCCTAACCCTAACCCTAACCCTAACCCTAACCCTAACCCTAACCCTAACCCTAACCCTAACCCTAACCCTAACCCTAACCCTAACCCTAACCCTAACCCTAACCCTAACCCTAACCCTAACCCTAACCCTAACCCTAACCCTAACCCTAACCCTAACCCTAACCCTAACCCTAACCCTAACCCTAACCCTAACCCTAACCCTAACCCTAACCCTAACCCTAACCCTAACCCTAACCCTAACCCTAACCCTAACCCTAACCCTAACCCTAACCCTAACCCTAACCCTAACCCTAACCCTAACCCTAACCCTAACCCTAACCCTAACCCTAACCCTAACCCTAACCCTAACCCTAACCCTAACCCTAACCCTAACCCTAACCCTAACCCTAACCCTAACCCTAACCCTAACCCTAACCCTAACCCTAACCCTAACCCTAACCCTAACCCTAACCCTAACCCTAACCCTAACCCTAACCCTAACCCTAACCCTAACCCTAACCCTAACCCTAACCCTAACCCTAACCCTAACCCTAACCCTAACCCTAACCCTAACCCTAACCCTAACCCTAACCCTAACCCTAACCCTAACCCTAACCCTAACCCTAACCCTAACCCTAACCCTAACCCTAACCCTAACCCTAACCCTAACCCTAACCCTAACCCTAACCCTAACCCTAACCCTAACCCTAACCCTAACCCTAACCCTAACCCTAACCCTAACCCTAACCCTAACCCTAACCCTAACCCTAACCCTAACCCTAACCCTAACCCTAACCCTAACCCTAACCCTAACCCTAACCCTAACCCTAACCCTAACCCTAACCCTAACCCTAACCCTAACCCTAACCCTAACCCTAACCCTAACCCTAACCCTAACCCTAACCCTAACCCTAACCCTAACCCTAACCCTAACCCTAACCCTAACCCTAACCCTAACCCTAACCCTAACCCAACCCTAACCCTAACCCTAACCCTAACCCTAACCCTAACCCTAACCCTAACCCTAACCCTAACCCTAACCCTAACCCTAACCCTAACCCTAACCCTAACCCTAACCCTAACCCTAACCCTAACCCTAACCCTAACCCTAACCCTAACCCTAACCCTAACCCTAACCCTAACCCTAACCCTAACCCTAACCCTAACCCTAACCCTAACCCTAACCCTAACCCTAACCCTAACCCTAACCCTAACCCTAACCCTAACCCTAACCCTAACCCTAACCCTAACCCTAACCCTAACCCTAACCCTAACCCTAACCCTAACCCTAACCCTAACCCTAACCCTAACCCTAACCCTAACCCTAACCCTAACCCTAACCCTAACCCTAACCCTAACCCTAACCCTAACCCTAACCCTAACCCTAACCCTAACCCTAACCCTAACCCTAACCCTAACCCTAACCCTAACCCTAACCCTAACCCTAACCCTAACCCTAACCCTAACCCTAACCCTAACCCTAACCCTAACCCTAACCCTAACCCTAACCCTAACCCTAACCCTAACCCTAACCCTAACCCTAACCCTAACCCTAACCCTAACCCTAACCCTAACCCTAACCCTAACCCTAACCCTAACCCTAACCCTAACCCTAACCCTAACCCTAACCCTAACCCTAACCCTAACCCTAACCCTAACCCTAACCCTAACCCTAACCCTAACCCTAACCCTAACCCTAACCCTAACCCTAACCCTAACCCTAACCCTAACCCTAACCCTAACCCTAACCCTAACCCTAACCCTAACCCTAACCCTAACCCTAACCCTAACCCTAACCCTAACCCTAACCCTAACCCTAACCCTAACCCTAACCCTAACCCTAACCCTAACCCTAACCCTAACCCTAACCCTAACCCTAACCCTAACCCTAACCCTAACCCTAACCCTAACCCTAACCCTAACCCTAACCCTAACCCTAACCCTAACCCTAACCCTAACCCTAACCCTAACCCTAACCCTAACCCTAACCCTAACCCTAACCCTAACCCTAACCCTAACCCTAACCCTAACCCTAACCCTAACCCTAACCCTAACCCTAACCCTAACCCTAACCCTAACCCTAACCCTAACCCTAACCCTAACCCTAACCCTAACCCTAACCCTAACCCTAACCCTAACCCTAACCCTAACCCTAACCCTAACCCTAACCCTAACCCTAACCCTAACCCTAACCCTAACCCTAACCCTAACCCTAACCCTAACCCTAACCCTAACCCTAACCCTAACCCTAACCCTAACCCTAACCCTAACCCTAACCCTAACCCTAACCCTAACCCTAACCCTAACCCTAACCCTAACCCTAACCCTAACCCTAACCCTAACCCTAACCCTAACCCTAACCCTAACCCTAACCCTAACCCTAACCCTAACCCTAACCCTAACCCTAACCCTAACCCTAACCCTAACCCTAACCCTAACCCTAACCCTAACCCTAACCCTAACCCTAACCCTAACCCTAACCCTAACCCTAACCCTAACCCTAAACCCTAACCCTAACCCTAACCCTAACCCTAACCCTAACCCTAACCCTAACCCTAACCCTAACCCTAACCCTAACCCTAACCCTAACCCTAACCCTAACCCTAACCCTAACCCTAACCCTAACCCTAACCCTAACCCTAACCCTAACCCTAACCCTAACCCTAACCCTAACCCTAACCCTAACCCTAACCCTAACCCTAACCCTAACCCTAACCCTAACCCTAACCCTAACCCTAACCCTAACCCTAACCCTAACCCTAACCCTAACCCTAACCCTAACCCTAACCCTAACCCTAACCCTAACCCTAACCCTAACCCTAACCCTAACCCTAACCCTAACCCTAACCCTAACCCTAACCCTAACCCTAACCCTAACCCTAACCCTAACCCTAACCCTAACCCTAACCCTAACCCTAACCCTAACCCTAACCCTAACCCTAACCCTAACCCTAACCCTAACCCTAACCCTAACCCTAACCCTAACCCTAACCCTAACCCTAACCCTAACCCTAACCCTAACCCTAACCCTAACCCTAACCCTAACCCTAACCCTAACCCTAACCCTAACCCTAACCCTAACCCTAACCCTAACCCTAACCCTAACCCTAACCCTAACCCTAACCCTAACCCTAACCCTAACCCTAACCCTAACCCTAACCCTAACCCTAACCCTAACCCTAACCCTAACCCTAACCCTAACCCTAACCCTAACCCTAACCCTAACCCTAACCCTAACCCTAACCCTAACCCTAACCCTAACCCTAACCCTAACCCTAACCCTAACCCTAACCCTAACCCTAACCCTAACCCTAACCCTAACCCTAACCCTAACCCTAACCCTAACCCTAACCCTAACCCTAACCCTAACCCTAACCCTAACCCTAACCCTAACCCTAACCCTAACCCTAACCCTAACCCTAACCCTAACCCTAACCCTAACCCTAACCCTAACCCTAACCCTAACCCTAACCCTAACCCTAACCCTAACCCTAACCCTAACCCTAACCCTAACCCTAACCCTAACCCTAACCCTAACCCTAACCCTAACCCTAACCCTAACCCTAACCCTAACCCTAACCCTAACCCTAACCCTAACCCTAACCCTAACCCTAACCCTAACCCTAACCCTAACCCTAACCCTAACCCTAACCCTAACCCTAACCCTAACCCTAACCCTAACCCTAACCCTAACCCTAACCCTAACCCTAACCCTAACCCTAACCCTAACCCTAACCCTAACCCTAACCCTAACCCTAACCCTAACCCTAACCCTAACCCTAACCCTAACCCTAACCCTAACCCTAACCCTAACCCTAACCCTAACCCTAACCCTAACCCTAACCCTAACCCTAACCCTAACCCTAACCCTAACCCTAACCCTAACCCTAACCCTAACCCTAACCCTAACCCTAACCCTAACCCTAACCCTAACCCTAACCCTAACCCTAACCCTAACCCTAACCCTAACCCTAACCCTAACCCTAACCCTAACCCTAACCCTAACCCTAACCCTAACCCTAACCCTAACC